>NC_047651.1:20977462-21148236 GCF_902201215.1 Prunus dulcis | reverse complement strand
AAAAAAAATTCGAGTCCTAGTCCAAGCATACACCAAACGCAGGATAAGTGTTATCCAACTTAGACCAAACCAAGCTAGTCCCTAAGCATAGTCCATGCCAAGACAGTCTTGTGTACCAAACGAGCCCCAAATGTCTTACAAAAAGCGAAAACTCTCAACTTCAAATCCAGACCTTTTAAGCAATGGATGGATGGTAGCTAAGCCTACTTAAATCCACGTGGATGGACGGATTAGAATTCAAATCAAGAGAATGACCGTCACACAACTGGAAACCCACAATTTTGTTTTTTTATCTGTAGTCTCTATATATATATATATATATTAGTTAATTATTTAACAAGAAAAGGGAAGGCAATTTATTTGAGAATTGATAGAAGAGTGAATCTAGTGCAAACTCTGGTTGACAATACTGTTGACGCCAGCTAGCCTCCATCAACCATTCTTCTCATCATACTCTTTGGGAAGGGACCATTTTCTCTAATTATGTGGACATTTTTGTCACTTTAACTAGTTCATTCAAATCATTATCAAGTTTAATCAAGCATGACACGAAATATTAGTTCTTTGTTTTTTTTTTAATATAAGCGAAAATTTAAAATTTTCGAAATTAATTTAATTTATGAAAAGGAAAACTTGAACTGAGTGAAGGGTGCAAATTAATGTCTGATGATTATGGTTATAGAATTACCCTCCTAAGCCTGACCAACATAGCTAGCCTATGACGATATATTTTGTCCCTTCTACAAGAGGACTTCAGCCCAAATGAGCAAGATACTTTTTGGCTCAATTTATTTATTTTATATAAATTTTAAGATTGGATTTATAATTCAGCTAAAAAAGTCATTAGTCACAAAGGGCTAATACAAACTAGCCACAAAAGACTATTATAATAACGAAGCGGTCTAACATCAAAATTAAGATAATTTGATGCGCATCCACTAACGATCGGGCAGAATCAAAAAAACTCTGGCATAGTCATCTCAACTAAAATTACAAATTTAGAATAATAAAAAAAGAGATAAAGCTTGAAAAAATCAAGTCATAACAATGCAAATAAAATTCTCACATAGGAGAGATGAAAAGCTCTCACAAATAAGAGATGAAAAGTTCTCATAAAGAAGAGGTGAAAAGCTCTCACAAAAGGAGATGTGAAAATTACATAGAGAACCCAAAGAGCTTCTGTGACTTATTCCCAACATAAAGAAACCTAAAAAAAGATGGTGGTGGAGATCCGACGTTGAAACGCATGTGGAGATCCGAAGCCGAGACGTAGCAGCCTGTGATGGTTGGAAGAAAATCATAACAAAATGAAAATAAATAGGAAAAATCTTTTATCTCTGAAAATGAGAGAATAAGAGAAAAAGGAAGAATAGTGGCTTCCTCCCCCTCAAAATAAAAACGGTTTTAGGAGGATTCTTTGAAAGAGGGGACTAGAGTTTAAAATACAAAATGCATGAGAAAGGTACACAAAGTCGGACAAAGCGTGTAGCATCAATTATTTTTTAGCTCAATTATTGGCCCTTGTTGCATATACGTACCCAAAATAAGACTGAGCCAACTGCTCTCCGTATATTCGAAATCATATTTGAACCAAAAGAAGATTGTAGCTGGACAAAATGTACACCGTCAATTGAGCGCAATAGAACGCAGTGGCATGTAGCAGTTATTATTTGCTTTCTTTTGAGCCAACTATGAATCTTATATAGTGGCAATTAATCACTGAGTATTAAAAAGTTCATGTCAATGGGGGAATAATTTGAACGTTTCTAATTATACTTTACACTACGCTTTTGTAAGTAATGTTACATTGTTACACTACGTTTTGATCTCTGCATTGGAGATCTTAGGTTCGATTTCCACACTCTTCAATATCGCTTGTATAAAAATTAAATTAAATAGTCTCAAATGAAAATAACACACGTGTTAAGCTGCGTACAAGAATTTCTTAATTCTAGTGGGCCCTCCCACTCATTACTCATTACTGTGGAGAAGGAACTATACCTTATTTTGATAACATGGGCAAGATTGAAATACTATTATATGGTCATTTGTAAATCTCTTATCTGATCCTAAAATCTCTTATCACATGTATCATAACATTATTGATTACTCGCGCATATTGTGTAGGTGATTCGAACCTCCACGCCATTCTCCTGGTAGCGCCTTATCCACTATGGTAAAGGTGCACTTGTATTTCTCTATGCTAAATAGATGGCATTTATTGCCTTCTTAAAATCTTGCCGAAATTAAAGAGTTGGATTAATCAATTAGTTACTATTTCATATCCTTATTAATTACTTAAATTTCTAATATTATTTTCTTTCTTTTCTATTTAATTTCTTTAATTTTATTTATTTAGTCACTATAATTTATTTATTTTAATATAAATAAAATTGTGATCGTACCATTTTATCCCTATTTAATAAATGGCTTCGGTTTAAGTAATTTTATTAGTCAAGTGCAAAGGCTTTTGAATGTTTCACTTTTAAGCCCTTCTGGCTATATATATATATATATATATATATATATATATATTACACATTTTTTAAGTTATAGTGTCAGTATACTCAACTTAAATGACTCAAACTCACTATGCAATACATTTTGCTTTAATTTTTTGGTTTTTGTCAAATTAGTAGATAATTGACTAAATGAACATCTTCTAAAGTTTCATTAAAAGTTTTCATATTTTTATCACAATTTCTGTCATTTTGATATAATTTTTATTGATATCGATACTTTCCCGATATTTTTGTTGATATTTCTATATTTCCAAAATTCCAGATATTTAAGACCTTGGTCTCAACCAACTATCATCTATCGCCCCATGTGGACTCATCTCTCCCACTTGCCCTATTTTAACACGGAAATTAAAGTCAAATAGAACTTTTAATTATTAGCTCGTTATATTATATGATGTGACACTGTTAATTAATTCTTAAGTACACGAAAGTTTTTTTTTTTTGTTGTGTGTGTGTGTGCGCATATTTGTCAAGGTCTATATATTAACTCTCTCTCACTCCCCAATCCCTGCAGTCTTCTTCTGTTTCTAAAGTTACACATCTACAGAGAGATAATGGCAGATTCTTCTGCAACATACATACACTTGGTAACTGAGATACCAAAGAACTCGAGTCTCTTATTATTGTTTGGTTAGTTACATAATATTCATCATTTTCTTGATGGATCGAGATATATATGTAATTTATGTTCATTTATGTTTTTGTTTTTATTTTTTTTATGATGTTTATGCTTAATAATGAATGTGTGTGATTTTGGTGACCAACCTGAAATAGGTGCACCACCTGATAGAAACGTGCCTGATCTTCCACATGACTAAAGAGGAGTGCATGGAAGCCCTATCTAAAGATGCAAACATCAAACCTGTCATTACCTCCACTGGTTAGTTCTTCTCTTCAACTCTCTCTTCTTAAAGCCCTTTGCTGTTCGAGCGCAGGTTCATATCTATCTATATGATAATATTAATGTTACTTCGAATTTAGAACAGTAGCTTAGTCATGATCTGGAGTGATTTTGGTGCAGTATGGAATGAGTTAGCTAAAGAGAACAAGGAATTCTTCGAGGCTTATGCACAATCAACAAACAAACAAGATGCAATGTCTGAGGAAGAGACAAGCCAACTGATCCGAAGCACGATACAGGAGTCCTCCAAGCATTAATTCTGATGAATTAAAGAAGTGGTATAGGGACAAATTACTGCATCGTTGTTCTTGCCAGCCAGTTTCCATCCATTTTATCATGTCTTTTTCTTTCTATATTATCATGAAAAAAGAGAAAAAAGCAAATAAGAGTACTGAATATATAAATTCCAACGTAGGATGATCCTAGGATCCCCATGTTATTTGCTTGATTTAAAATAAATTCCGATTCATAATTAACATTAATAATACATATTAATTATATAATCTATAAATATATACACACACATGAGCATGACACATCACTGTTGCAAGACAAAGCAAGGCACACACAATGACAATTTATACAACACTTGCCGACACCTCAAGTTTCACGGTGTGGCCCTCCCCCTGCATAGTGCATATCATAACTACTAATAAGAATAACAGTAGTGTAATCCCTACCCATTAAATCTCTACCGAATTTGCATGTCACGGTGATAGCACCAGCTACGAGATAAAGTTCCAAATATATATAGCAGATTATAATATATAGTCATGGAGATGGGTGCCCAATATTCTGTTTGTAAATAAGATGGATTAAAAGGTGTCGGTGTGTGATATATTTTTCTATTAATTATTTTAAATTATCACAAACCAACAACATTTTGATGTTAATTTCTTCTTCTAGACTTCTTTTTAAATGGCATCCTTGATTGACAGTTACACATATAAGTTCTTCAAGCTATGAATTTTTTTAGCTCTTTATGGCCCAGCAGCCTACCAAAAACCATCAATAGTTCGATTCTCAGTTCTTGCTAGGCCCAACCCCTTCAGAAGCAAAGGAAGGAGGCAATCTTTGCAAGTTTACAATGCTTAGGCCATCAAATCTGTGAGAAACAGATCAAAATAATTCATAGAAATTAAAGTCTATGCAGAGATGCAGAGATTGTGAGCAGAACAAAAGGGTAGTTCATTTTGGGGTTTAACTGCCTTGGGAATATGGATACAAAACAAAATTAAAAATTGTCCCGGAAATAAATACACGGGCCGTTTTTAGGCAAACCACCAAATTTGGGCAATTTCAGGGTGCAAATTTAATGGGATTCAATTAACCACGTCTGTAGCAGAACCTAATTGTAGTTGTTTTATGTTGGTTTGGGCTTAGCCCACCTTTGAGGGGGGTGTGTACGTTTTGGTTCTCCGTAACAAAGTCATTTCTCGTCAATCACAGTCGAACACAATTGCATATAATTGATTTATTAAGATAAAAATACAAAAGAAAAAGTTGATGTATGTGTGTCAAACTGTTTATTTGTAAAGAAAAACGAGTCTTTACAACTATTTTCCATTGTTGCCGTAATTGCAATTATATACCATCCTATAATAGGACTAGCTGCTGATATTTTTTTTGTGTGGCAGTCGCAGGTAGCATTATGATGCATGCACAATGTGTGTCTTCAATGGTGCATAAAAGAGATAAGGATAAATCCAGTGATATAGGGCTTAGACTTTAGTGGTGCATAATGGATATCCAGATGTTGTATGATCACCAATGTGCGTACAATTCCTTGTAGATGGAAGGCAGTGATAAGGTTGACGGTAAATAGTTATCTAAATAATTTAGTCAGGGGGGTAGGGCCTTTGTTATGTGTTATTTCCACTAAAATAAAAAAATAAAAAGACACTCGAACAATTAATTTCTAAGATAGATATGATGATACATTTGTCCCATCTGCAAGAAAGGAGGAACTTACTGCAGCCCAAAGAATCCGGCAGTGTACTACCCATATATTGCTTCTTGGCTCCATTATTGGATGAAAGATCCCCATTCACAATAATTCATGCATATTGTAAATGTTACACTGTCAAGGAAGTTGAGGTCTATTCAAAATCAATTGGCAATAGAGGGAGCAATTCAACTTCTTATAAGTCATTGTTAGATTTCTCAACTTTTTAATGTGTGTGGCGAATTTTCAAGTATAACACGTGAACAACACATATTAAGTGACGTGGAGCACGTATGGTCATTGAGTTTTCACACGTGAACAATTCACTCTGATACCATAAAGAAAGTTGAGGTTTCAACCCAAAAACAATTCCTTTAGAGCATCTCCACCCATAAGAGCTAAGGCAAGGACAAGGGCAAGCAAGGGCTGCCACTATTCATATAAATAGTAGCAGCCTTGCCTTTTTTGATTCCATCCCAAAAGGCTAGGGTAAGGGCATTTTTTTTAAAAAAAATTTATTTATTTTTTCATTTTTTTCAATTTTTTTTTGACTCGCTGACGTCAGCGTGACATCAGCGCCTCAGGCTAAAGCCCAGGCAAAATCTGCCCTTGGGCTTGCCCGGGCTGGTGGTATCCAGGTCTTGCCCGAGCTGCATGTGCTGCGCTGGAGGTCCAAAACCGAGGGAATAGGCCTCTTGCCCTGGCTAAAGTCCCTGCGGTGGAGATGCTCTTAGGAGCCGTTTGATGCGATACATATATATTTGAGCAATTAGCATAAATGATATATTGAACCAGAAGATGTACATGGTTAAATTAGAAAAGAGAAAGCAGCCCCCAAATAGTTAAGATTCTAAAACAGTTTTAGTGATCCCACAGAATTTCGGTCCACAATAATATCAACCTGCTGCCAAGATATATCTGCCAAAAGTTTGAAATATTGCTCTAGCTATTTTTTTCTATTTAAATATTAAAAGAGATTTTGAATTCGAATTCGTCATTTAATTATGTTGATTTTAAAAAGAAAAACGAACATTGGCTTGTTTAATTTGGCAGATATATCTTGGCAGCAGGTTGATATTATTGTGGTGCTCAATCACGAATCACCAATCACCATATGACATGTAATGGTTGTGGGCAAATTTTGTACCATAGCAAACAGAGGAAAGCATGAGAGAATTGGAACACTAGATAGCTACTATACAATCACATTCACAAGACACTTACACCCTCCTGCACTGCATATTTGATCACTGTAAGAACATGAATTCTATTTTTGTATGTTTTTGAGATACCTTGCTTGAGGTTCCTTTGTGGGTTTGTCCTGTTTGTAGGGATTTGACTTGGGATGGGACCCACTTATCACGTGGGGAAGGGGCTGCCCTAATGCCACTGGTTACAAGACAAGGAAATGGTCATTTACAAATCTCCTCTAATCCCCTCTCCACCAATTATAATCCATCTCCCACGTGGGACTCTCCAATTCCCCAACCCACTACTGCTGGCCCCCGTTCGCCCTTTTCTTTTAAGCACTGTTTTTTGTGTGTGTTTCTAAATTCTACATCCATCTATCCTTATTGCTATTGGATCTGTTGATCTATATATCTCCCCAATCATATGTTATATATATGACTCTCAGCTCCCTGTGATCTCTCAGGCCTGCTTTGCCTTTGTGTATCTTATATTAAACACTGCAGTAGCTGCTATAGCAACTCCCTCTCACTTAGTCCCAATCATATTATACTCTCTTATCTCCCTCCCCAGTCTTTTTATATTTGTGTATGTAAAATATTTAGAGTTGTAGCCAACTTATTAAGAAGATCATGGGAGATTCTTCATCATCCTCATATATACACATGGTAACTGAGATATCATAAAACTATATACATATGTACAGTGCTCATTTTGTTGATTTGGTTAATTCCATATTCATTAATCTCTTGATTTGTATGTATATACATGTTTATGTTTCAATTTCTGTTATTGGTGTTAATTCTGACATGGGGTGATGGGTGCCCTAATTCATTACAAATATAGGTGCAGCACCTGATAGAGAAGTGCCTGATCTACCACATGAGTAAAGAAGAGTGCATGGAAGCTCTGTCTAAGCATGCAAACATCGAGCCTGTCATCACCTCCACCGGTTAGTTCGCTCTATATATATCTCTCTCTCTTCTTCCATGTTTCAGCAGTAGCTAGTATATTGTTCCATGGAACTAAGGTCCAAAATATGGAAGAAACAGGTGTTTCCGCCACTCTTTTCTCTCTCTCTCTCTCTCTCTCTCTCTCTCTCTCTCTCTCTCTCTCCCCTTAATTTTCTGTATCATAACATGCATGCAAGCAAACATAATTAAGCTATGCACCAAACAAGTTCTTAAGGAGGCTGTGATGGTTATAGAGGTTGATAATCTCCCGTGACTCAAAATTTGTTCTGTAAATCACGTACACAAAGCTGCAAAACATTATGCAGTTTATGGCAAACAATGAATATTAATTCTAGTTCAACTTTAATAACCCAAGTAACCCTTTGCGCTGATCTAAATTAAACTCAGTGGGGGGCTGTTTGCAATTCACACCCGAGGTACTAGGTTCGAACACCTTCTGTCATGGAAATCAGTTTGATTGAAAATACGATTGAGCCTAGATATTATGGCCTTCAAGAATCTTCAAAAAAGCAGCCTCTACTCTATATGATCCAAACTTGTGCCAAACTAAATGGTTTATATATATATATATATATATATATATATATATATATATATATGGGGCGGATCCGTGGCACTATATTTTTTACACAAGTTTTAACACCAATTTTTAACCATTAGATTTAAACACTATTAATGGCTGAGATTAAATCTCACAACTAATTTATTATTATCTTTCTAATAATACTTTTATTCAACATTGTTTATTGTATTATAACATAATAATTACCAATCGTACACTATCCATAACTCTCCAACTTTCTTTGCCTTTCTACCTGTGCTCGTTAGGGTGAGCACTCAGCACTCAACAATAGCATCCAGTCTATTTAGAACCCTAATCAAATCGTCTAAATTGAGATCAGTTGGGACCATAAATTTCATCCTCATAAGGAGTCAAATCAGTAACCACACCGCCAAATAGATGCATGATTGCTTTGAAAGGCGTATTAATTGGAGCCATCGTTGCGGGTTTCTTTTTGCGAGTCTCTCTGGTCTCTCCATCCCTCTTTCTCCAACATTATATTTTGCAGGTTTCTTTGCCAAAATTTCTAGATTTTAATATCATGAAGAATGTCCAGTTAACAAAAATAAAAAAAAGGAGCCAGGGTTGCTGATTCACTCACTCAATTAGTTGCTAACTTATTACATATTGAAATAAAATTAAGATTACTGATAAAGCGGAAAAGCAATTGATTGAGATTCATTGTGATCATCCCTAATGAAATTTCAAGAAACAAAGAGCATGATTACCCTGCCCTCCCATGGAAGTCCCCCAAATTCGTTCTGGTTTTGAGTGGAGAGAAGTGTTTTCTGATCCTAACAATCCCATGTCCGCTTGGGTATTTTCTCAAACTCAATATGCATTGCTTTGTTTCAATGTGGGTATGAAAGGGGGGCAAATGGTGATTTTTAGCACATCGAGGCTATGGAAATTACCAACGCTAGGCATGGAGGAAAGGAGATGTAGAATTTGGGGTACTGTGCAATTCATAATTATTAGATTAAAATATTAATAATTCGAATAAATATAATTATTAGAAGGATAATAATAAATTAGTTGTTAGACTTAATCTCAGCCATTAATAGTGTTTAAATCTAATAGTTTAAAATTTGTGTCAAAACTTGTGTAAAAACGTAGTGTCACAGATCCGCCTCCTATATGTATATATATATGTATCAACTTAAACGTAGATCATGATATGAATGATTTTGGTGTAGTTTGGAATGAACTGGAGAAAGTGAACAAGGAGTTCTTCGAGGCGTATGCACAGTCTCAAAACAAAGGAGATCGAATGTCAGAGGAAGAGACAAGCCAATTGATCCAAAAGATGATATCGGATTCCAAAGATTCCGACGACTAGTTATAACATGCCATGCCATGGATCGAAAGCGATCTTGCCTTGGCTTCTGGTTGGTAGCTTCAGATATATATGCAGCCAAACTACAATAGGCAATAAGATCGATAGATCATCGTCTTATTATCCGGTCCCATGCACATACATATTTAACTTTTATGTTTATGGTATTATATGAAAATGAATAATACGAAAGAGCATGGACTCTAGCTATATGTTATATTTCGTGGTCTCTTTTTTCAAATAAAAGTTTTAATTTGCCAATTCACTCATTCTATAATAAAGAATAGAATCAAAAATATAATAGAGAATCTGAATTACCTTATCATGACGTCGCTATACATGATCTATATCACTTATTCTTCTTTAGAAATTGAGAGGAGAAGCTATGTAATTTTTTATTTTTTATTTTTTAAGTGATTAAGGGCAGTGGCGGTCCTAATTTTTTGGAGGTCCTGGGCAAAAAAACCACCAAAATTTGACCTTTCTACCCTTTGTATATATTTATGTGGTTTTTTTCTTATAATTTTTTTTAAAATTACGTGAACTTAAAGTCACAATTCTAACCTAAAAAAGAAATAAACAATATGTAATTCACATAACAACTTATAAAATGCATCAAAACATCACTTAAATATCACCAATCTTGCATTTTTGGATGCAAACATATCAATTAACTTTACATAATCAAAATTTTCTACCATGTCTTTTTCAATGGATAACATAGCTAAGCCATTCAATCTTTCTTCCATTGCTTTTTTTTTTTCTTTTGTCGAAATCTCAACTCAACTGATAAATGCTCTGCTATAGAAACTCTTAAATAGATCATCCTTGTATTTTATTTCTTACCTTATTCAACTAGGTTAACTTTTTTTAAATTAAATTTTGTCATTCCACCAAGTTAATTGACTTAAAGCTATAAGTTGAAATAATAATGAGCCATTTATTAAATTTCTCCGTTTTAGTTTTACAATGAATAATTGGGCTTTTTTAACAATACTTGGGTCTAACATATTATTAATATAGTACAATTTTTTTTAAAGTAATATGCATATGTATATATAGAGGTTAATACAAATTGGGGGCCCTTTCAATTTGAAGGCCATAGGCGGCTGCCTTGCCCGCATGTGCTCAAAGCCTCCCCTGATTAAAGGTCTATTTAGAACAAACATTTCTACTCATAAAAGCGCTCGCTTTTGCTAAAAACGCTTTTATACCAAGCAAGTTTAAAATTTCTGACAAGCACTTTCAGAAGCTTTAACATTTTTGGATATGACTTATTAAATGTTGGGTTAATATAAACCCACCATCCCATGTACGTACGTTTAATTCTATTACTATTTAGGTAACGAGGTCTAGCCAGTGAGAAAGGGCTTTGAGTTGCAGATCAGTAGTGTCGGGTTCGAACTTCCATGTAAGAAACTCCCTTCTCTCGTAATTTAGATTATCGCTTGTATTAAAAGGAAATCTACTACTATTTAGTCTATATAAACATGTGTTAATTTTACTATATTTAGTATAAATAAACAAGTGAAATTACATTAATTGTGGTAAATACTATAGCCAGAGAGGTACTGTGCGAAGCTCTTTTTCTGAACTTAATTAGTCGCCTAGTGGCAGGTGGGCAAACAACTATGTCCTAGAAAATTCATGTGTCGACGAAAGTGATTTGAATTGTGATTGTGGCTTGTCTTGTTGTATTGTGTATGATCGCAATGGCATTATATATTTATGTTATTTTGAAAAGAAAGAGCTTATTTATGATAATAAATAGGATAAATTGTGAAAATGGTCCTCAAACTTGTATGCGATTTACATTTTGGTCCCTAAATTAAATTATTAGTCCAAATGGTACATAAACTCTATTTTAATCGCTCATTTGATCCACCGTTACATTTTCTGTTAAATGTAACCAAATTTTAGGGGTAAATACGACTTTTCATAATTAACAAATAAAATAGGGTTAAAATAAATACAAAATTAGAAAATAATTGAAGAAAAAGAGAGGAAAAAATCATGAGACCCAAACCCCCTCCCTTCGATTTCTTCTCCCCTATTCCAATTACTGAGTTTTTATTTTATTTTTTATTATTTTTTTATTTTAATGTACGAAATGACCAATTTGCCCTCATATTTAACAGTAATATTGACAGAATGTAACGGTTGGATCAAATGGGCGATTAACATAGAGTTTATGTATTATTTGGACTAATAATTTAATTTATGGACCAAAATATAAATCGCATACAAGTTTGAGGACCATTTTCGCAATTTACCCTAATAAATATAATGTGACCACTGCATGCGTTGTGGTGTCGTCCTAATCATATACCTTTTTCTTTTCTCTCTTTGTTTTTTTTCATCTCTTTGTTTGTTTCTCTGTCTCTTTGTTTGTATGTTTTTTTCTTACAATCTTATTTTTGGGAAAAGATCTCGACTGCACATGTGGTTTCAGAAGAATAAGAACAAATCATGGTCGTTGGTTTATGAAATTATGATACCCTCGACTAACTGGTTGGTTTTTGCGTTGTCTGTGGTTAAAAAAGTAACATCTGTGCTTGGCTATGTCATCATCGTACGTCCAGTCATTTTTGTAATTTCGTTTTGTTTTTGTTTTTTCATAAAATAAAAGTGTTACAATTTTCTCATGCCAATTGGAGTGGGACTAATATTTGTAAGAGTGAAAGATGTTTTTTGTTTCACGTTGAAGGTAAAAAGCCATGCAAGAAAAAAGCTCAGTTCTAGTTTGGGCTCAATTCCGAAGAAAAAAAACATAACATTAGGGCTCAATTTGAGAAAAAAGTCTAAAACAGCACAAAATCATTATGTGGGCTGGTGATATTAGTTGTTTTTAGGGCAAACCTAAACCCATCTAAACCTTAGGGGTCCAGGGCCTTCAAGCTCACTAGGGTATTGCTCAATCTTTAATCAACATTTTGAAACGAGGGAGTAGGGGAGAGAAGAAATGAGTGTGGGATCAACTTTTCTGGTTTTTCCAGATGATTTTTAACGTGAAATCCACATGATTTTTAACAGTCATGTTTTAAAAAAATACAAAATCCCTGCGATAAAAGTACGTTTTCTTCTCTTTACACCAAGAAGAAGTGAATAACATGCTTGATGAGGTTCAAGTATGGGAGGAGTTCAGTCTTAAAGAGAAGGAAGGAAGGTAGGGGCTTTGATCCTGAATTCATAGGCCAAATCTTTTGGGACTAGGTTTTGGCAAATCATGTCAAATTGTCAATAAATGGGTGACAGATTTAGATATAAAAGTAGCTGGGGGATTGAGCTTGATTGCTTGATTGTAAACCATTCCATATTTTGAAAGTCCCCAACCAAAACAGAGCCTTTAGGCTTAAACAACCCTTTAACCTGTCTCTCTTTGATTTCAGAGGTTGGGATGGAACCTAAACTCTTCATGGTATCATAGTGGGTTTGCCTCGTGTGAAAGCCCAACGGCCACACGTGCTACACGTCTCTACATGTTGGGTTTGAAAATTCACCACACATGCGGGGGCGTATGAGAATGTAAATGTAAAAATATTCCACGTTGAAAAGTCAGAAAACCTTACAAGGGTCCTAAGGTATTGGAATACTTCCCTCATTTCCAATTGATTTTGGGATGAAATTTCAACTAACTTCATGTTTAAGCATCCATAACCGCGTTTTACCACAATAATTACTGTATTTCAATGCTTAATATTGCACCTAACGGGGGTGCGTTTTACCACAAAGGATCTTGCAACTCCCTTGAGAAGAATTAAAAGATGAAAATGACGGAACATAATCAGCATACTGTGCATTGCCGTTACCACGTAATAGCAGATACCAAAGCTAATAATAGATTTAGATTAATACATTTATTTTATTTCACATTGGAATAACCCAAGTCAACTTAAGAATCCACATCTGACGTGCATACGTCTCACCCATTACATAGCTAAACTTGACAAGACCTCATAATCTATAACTATTTCATGGATTGACCTTCGACTCCCAGCCGGCAATCACATATTTCTCTTCAGTTTTGGTCTTCACAAAAGATTCCTTTGAGAAGAGCAGCTGCAATAGGAAACATAGATTATAATTAGAAAATCAAAAGTGCACATTGTACATGCAGAGAGAGAGAGAGAGAGAGAGAGAGAGAGAGAGAGAGATTTCCATCTCCACTATTTGGACAACAGACTAAATGCACTTAATATTGATATTCTGTGTGAGTACTTGAAAGGTTCATATACAAATTTTATTGTACATCCACCAAAATAAAATTCGATTGATCTTGTACCATACCACCAATGCCGGTCAAAGGCAAGCCCTTACGAGGAATGTCAGTTATGATTCTTACAGAAAATAGCATTGCACTGAGAATTATGCAATGCATCAAAATGCACAACCACAGACTCAGACGCATGCCAGTGAACAAACTTTCACAAACTTTCCCAAAATTGCAGACTTCTCACACACAGGTGGTGTGCTGAAGGGAGAAGAGATTAGCACTGCGTCTAATCTCATGGTGCCTGACTTCAGAAGCACAGTTTCTGGACAATTTGATTAACCACCAAACCTCACTAAGCAGGAACCACATCTTATTGCAATGATTAGGCTGGCAAGCAATGATCACATAGCTAAAAGATGAACAATCATGTAGTCAATAATCTAAAGGAGCTTCAACTTACTGAGGCAAAATTATCTCCCACTTATAAAACATACGTGCCAAACAACTATTTACTGAAACACACAAAATATACTGCTCCAAGTAGGCAAAATCATGCATGAGAACCGCATACCTCAGTGTACTTATGGTAACTGGTCAAGTCTTCAGGAACAGTCCACTTCTTGAAATGGCCAAGGGCCACCTTGAGATGGAACAGTTTTGGTGCCAAGCTTAGATCTGCGGCAGTGATCTTCTCCCCGGCAATATATGGACCCTGTTTTCATTCAAAACATATTACGGCATATTCCGAAGCAAATACAAAGAACACAACTTTTATAGACAGAAAAAGAGTGTTTTTTCTTTATATAAACACACATACATGCGCCTTAAGATGCTCATCCAATGCCTTCAGCTCATTAACCAAAGCCTGTTCTGACCCATCACTGGGATCCTTGCTCTTCACAAATGTCACGAATGAACCAAATATCTTTGATCCCCTGAAAATTCACATAAAAAAAGTACAAAAATATTCAGAAACAAAGGGACCTTCACAAATTCCAGTCAAGAAAACCGTAACAACCCAACAGGACATGTCAATAAACGTTAGTTTGCTTTTTGACAACCGAAAAGAAAGAAAATTAAAGATAAATCACTTAAAAGGTTACTGCTCAGGCGTTTTCAGGGCAAAACACATCAATTAAATCAAAGTAATACAACAGGATAAAAGAGGCTACAGTTGCAAATAAATAACAATATCCATGAGAAGAACAAGTATGTTCCAAATGTTCCAAATGTGTTTGAGAGAGAGAGAGAGAGAGAGAGAGAGAGAGAGAGAGAGATCGTACACAGAAGCAAATTCAGGAGGAGTTTTGAGAGAAGGTTCAGGGTATTTTTCCTCAATAATCCCAACAATCACATCAGAATCAGCCACCCATTTGTCATCGAACTTCACCACAGGCACCTTTCCCTCTGGATTCACTTCGGTAAACCTACAAAGCATCAACATCAACCACAAACCCATTTGCTCAAACCCTCAAAACAACACATCACAAGCCATTAAAATCAAAATCAAACATTTGAATCGCTGCGTGCATGCGGTTATTGGCTTAAAAATTTAGAACATAGAAAAATACCATTTGGGTTTGTCGCTGAAACTGATGAGGTGAAACTTGTAAGGTACTTTCTTCTCCTCCAACGTTAGAAGAACCCTTTGGCAGAAAGGGCCTATCAATCAACCCAAAAACAAAAATTTGCCGAATTAACAAAACTGAATCAAAACCCAGAAAGAAAATCGAAGAAAAATAGGTAGGAGAAATGTGAGCTCACAGTCGCCAAGAACATCAGGGGCACCAACGGCAGCCTTGACAGCAATCTCAAGAGCCATTGTGATAAGCAGAGGAGAGTGAGAGAGTAGAATATACGCAAAATGAAAGCTAAATGGGCTATGTTCTGGAAGAGGTGAGGCAGTTGTGAGTATTTATTAACGCATTGGTCGGTTTTGACTATTGAGATCAAACTTCTTTTTTTCACTTGTAAATAAAGAAAAAGGACTTCTAATATTTTCAAGGCAAATTATTTAAGAAATGTGATTGGCTAAATTAACATTAATTAAGAAATGAATTCTTCACCCGCAACCTTTAGATTGGCAACGACATTCGATTTGTCCATTAAAAGCAGTTTTTCAAGCAGTCGATTATGTGTCAAGCAGTCAACCACAGATTGCGGAACCTCCTCGAAAGCAAATTTTTTTTTTTTTTAAGGGAACCTCGAAAGCAAATTATATTAACATAAATTTGCAGCAAAAAAAGAAAACGTAAAAATGGTTTTTTCTTTTTTATGAACATGGTATGAACATTGGCTACATTCATAAGGTGGCCCTCGTTTCACTCACCTTTTTTTTTTCCAGTCACCCGAATGTCCTTTTTTTATTAAAGATTTCTAGATGAAATTTAATTTCTAACCAAATACATAACAATATTCTCCCAATGTAATTTTTTTTTTAAACTTTTATCCTCCGTTTGGTTTGGATGAAGGAATTAAAAATTACATAGAATTCTAAAATGACGGAATTTAGATTTTTATCATTTCAATTTCTGGCAATTGAAGATTTCAATATTTGAATTTATGTATGTCAAATTTTGTAAATGGCACTATGAAAATTGCGAAATGACGCCCCAATTTTCATGATTTTTTTTGCGCGTCATTTAATAAATTATGTGCTTAAGTTGTCAAACAAAGAAATTGTCAATTTCTCCTCTTAAATTCCTGACATTTAGTTAAATTCCGAGTTATTTTCTCTTATCCAAACAAAGGGTTATTTAAACCAGTAAATTAAAAGAAATTAAAAAAAATTATTTCCACTTTATGAATATTATATGAAAATTAGAAAAATGACAGATTTAAATGACATGGGATTTTTTTGCATGTTGTCCTAATCTTTGAAGTATAAGCTTTTTTTGCTCTATGTGAGAATATCTAATAATAGCAATAGCTTAAGTACAATAATGTTGAGCAACATACGTAATGGATGGTCCATCCAAGCCAGCCTTTGGATTATTTACTTGTCAACATATTTTATAGAATCATTTGTTTGCATTTCTAATCGATCCAATTTCTACCACATATTTCTGCCCAATATTATTTAAAAAGTCATATATGGAAGTGACTAAATCTTCCTGATTTATTACTTTTGATAAAGCATATACGAATGCTCACTCTCAAGGAACCAACTTTTTATATGATATGATTATGATATTGCCTACTATCATATTGTCATTCCTTTTTCAAAGAATTTGGGGCCACCACTCACTCACGTTTTAATGTTCAATGGATACTTTTGTCCATATGGGAGAATGGGAAAAAAAAAAAAAAAAAAACTTGTGTGAATTAGAAATACACTATTTTGTTATTTTCAATCAATCATAAATTGTCACATGCGTCATGTCTTAATTGATTGAGGATAAAAAAAAATAATGTTATCTATGTTTCACACAAGTATTTCTTTAAAATGATAAATGACCTCGAAAGCCACGTTGAACGCTTTAACAACTGAATAATTCCTCGAATATATATGAGGATTTACTCTATACTCACGGTAAAAATTCGACTATACTTCTTCTCAATAATTTTTCTTTTTAAAATTCCTCCCATACATGTAACTCATCATTTATAAATATGTATCTTATCCACCCCTTAAATGTCATCTTCTAAATCTAAGCACAAGGTAACCTTACTTTATCATGCAATTGACCTAACAGTGTCCATGCTAAAGTATCATGCAAGGCTCTCACTATAGAATTCTTGCACATGGTTGACCTAAAATTGTACATTCAAAGTACTAGCTTCTCCGCACGCGCTTCAGCGCTTGCGAGAGGCTTTTTTTTAAAAAAAATTTAAATTTATTTAGAATTAAAAAAGATAATGGGTAGTTCTGTTCCATAAAAATAGAATTCATTATTTGATTTTTCTTTTAATTTTAATTTTTCTAATACGAAAAAATGTGAATTTACCATATTATACTCATTTAATTAATAATTTTAATTCTTAATGTTTGTATTAACTAAAAATATTTTCTGGTATTTTGAATATTTCATCATTCTCTGTCTTTTGCTTAATATATAGAGATAGATAATATAGTTGACGTGCATTATACTTTGACCTACAGCTGGTCAAGCCCATGTCAATTTTTATTTTAAGATTGGCTTAGTTGGGGCCAAATTTTGTTCCACAATCTAGCAGGCCCAAGCCTTATAGCTACCCAGTAAAAAACCCAACCCACTTTTTCCCCAATCTCCAAAAACCCAGGAGCACCTGACGGCATAGGCCCTAGACCCTATAAAAGTCAAACCTCAAAACCAAATTTCCCAGGCAATCATATGCATTGGACTTACCGAATATATGTACAAATATTTCCTCTATTTCCACCCCCTATTTTGCGACAAAATCAACCCACACAATCACAGATCCTCCATGCCTGCTCTTAGTAAAAGTTTGAAAGCTCTCATCAAATCCTCATAAAAAACCATATCCTTGTGGCGGGAGTTACGCAAGCGCGACAATTAAATAATAACAAATACGAAAAAAGGATCCCCACCCCCCACGAAAGCCAAAGCCAAAGCCAAACAACGCCACCTTTGCCTCTCTGTTTTCTTCCAGAGTCCCAATCATTTCTCGTTTTCTTCAGAGCCCAAGACTCTGATTCTTCTTTTCATTTGTTGATCCAAGGATTAAATCCAAAACCCATTTCCCAGATTTGATGCTTCAACCATTTCCGTGCCCAAAAATGCAAAATTTGCTACACTTTTGACTTTGTTTTTAAAAAATTATTTTGTTGACCCAGATTTGCGGATATACCGTCGTGTCATTTTCTTGGTTGATTTATAATCGAAAACCCAGAATGTGGCTGCTGAAGTTATTACTTCATTAAATTATAATCTAAAAATGAAGCGAGTTCTATCAAGATTGTTGCTTTTGGTGGAGGAATTAAATTATGCGTACCTGACCAATATTAGAAAGGTAAGCCTTTGAGCCTCATATTAATTCATGGGTTTTGATTTTATGGGGTTTTTCTTATTCATGGGTTTTATTAACAGAGAGATAAAGATTCATAATTTCTGTTGGGTTTTGATATTGCGTGTGGTTTTGTCAAAGATGGTTTTGTTTTCAATGGATTTTCGTACTGATGCTTATTGCTTTGTGATGGTGGAATCTAAATGATTTAGTTTTGTCTTTTGTTTCAAAGTTGAGGTTGTTGTTGTTGTTGTAGTTGCTATGATCATATCATATTATGGCAGTGTGCGTTTTGAAGTTTACAGGTCCAAAATTGCAATGATGATGTTGTGTTCCATTTACTTAATTTACTTAAGCTTGTTTCTTTATTGTTCCGATGATTGCATACCAAAAGAAGTGTTAATAATTTGGTCTCTGCTTCAAACTTTATTGTTCTGTATCTACTAGGTCTCAAGAAATTCGTTTAATAATCGTATAGATGTTTGGACGTCTCAAATGGGGATCACTGAATCTTTTTTCTTTTTGTTGTTTTTGGGTTTTATAAGATGTGCCCTTTTCTTTTTTGTTTTCAAAATGATTGGAAAGGTATTATCTGGAAAAGAGAAAAATAGCCTTTTTTTCCTCTCATCAAAGTGTTTTTCTTTGTGGTGTTAACGCTTTGTAATTTGGTTTATTTATTTGATTTGGTTTTTGTTTATGTTTACAATCCTATTGCATATTCATTGAAGTATTGTAGAATCATTTGCAGGCAACAGGGAGGTCCAGAAAGCTGGAAATCCTCCCATTTTTACCATTTGCTATTTGTCATAGCTGCAGCAGGACTGCAGTGTAAGATACAGTAAGCAACTCTTATTTTGCTTTATTCTTGTACGGATTTCAAAAATAAATAAATCCTTGGGATATTTGTGTTATATTCTTTTCCCTTCTTCACCAAGCAAGCATTCTCTGATTTTGTGCAGATACATTCTTGCATTTACTAGAAAGTAAAGTGCACACAGTAGTGCCTGTATAGATCAAAGAATCCTTGACAGAAATGGAATCTGCACCAGGTACACCGAGTGTTATAGCAAATTTAATGGGTCTTGAAGATGAATCTCCCCCTCAGCCACATGTCCAAAAACAAAGAAGAGTGCTGTCTGATAATTACCTACACAAAGTTGCTTCCATTGGTGTCAGAGAGAAGCGTCATTCGTTCAGGTTGAAGGTAGACTGGAAAGAATTTAAAGATGTTTTTGAAGTAGTAGAGACTTTAAAAGCAGATAAGCTTGATAACCTGTCAGTTCAAAAGGGAAAAACATACACAGGTTTCTCAGAAGCAAAGATGGAATTTACAATGCAGAACGAATTCCAAGTATCACCAGAAATGATGGATTATGAGGATGATCATTTCCCGAAATGTCTCCCAGGGGGCAATTCTTTGTTTAACAAGCATTTGGATAATCTGCAAGTTTCCCCTTCTAACTCACTATTTGGGAACACAACAGTCTCAAAGTCATCATTTACTTCGGGCACTGGAAATGTTAGGAAATCAGGGAGGAAACATGAGCAGCCAAATGTTACTCTACTTCAAAAACTTGAGAGTGGAATTGGTGCAGAATCCCTTGGAGAAACTGGTCTTTATAATTTACGTAAGTTTTCAAGATCTCAATTGGAGTTAAACAAAGAAGGATGCTCTCCCCTTACTAGAATTGTTGTTTTGAAACCGAAGCACGGAAAGGCTGAGAATTCTGCAAGATGTTTCCCTTCTTTGAGTTCCCTTGATGTTTCTCATTCCAGTGATAGCAAGTGCACGGAGTTTTCTAGTCTTGGTAGTGGGAAAGTACATGTTCCAGTGAAAAAAAGGAAGAACTTGGCATATGACATGGAACCAATAAGCTTGAGGTCTAAAGCTTCCAGGGAAATAAAGGGGAAGCTTGGCATAGATACTGGGTGCAACAAAACCAACATTGATACAAAGGTGTCATGGTTAGGATCCAGAGGTTGCAACTCCATTGTAGTGGAATCTGAATTGACGAGGCCTCCTTCCTTGAGAGAGCAGTCCTTTTCTTATTCAGATGAGTCATATGTAGCCAAGGAAGCCAGGAAGCAGCTTTCAGAACAAGGGAAGATGACTAAAGAGTGTGAAGAAGTAGGAATGGCTGGCAGAGGCACTACCCTTGGGAATTTGCTTTCCATGCCTGGCCACAAAACAGGGCCAAGAAAATTGGATTACAAGCTTGGTAGGCATTTTCACCCAAAAAGAAAGCTTGTTACGCGTGACATTAAAAACCTAGACCTTAGTAAGTTTAGAACACAGCAAGATAAATATGAAACTCTTTGCAATGAGTGGAATCTCATTAGGAAAGGGTCTATTAAATTGGGGCAGCATAAGTCAAGGGAGTACAGATTCAACCAGAATGATGGTTTTAGACCTATAAAGTTGAGATCCATCTGTAAGAAATTCCAATCTTTTCCTGGCCTGGAATCAAAAGGCAATCACGCAGTAGAAAATGCTTCAAGAAATTCTGAGAAGTGGCAATCTGGAGCCAGAGCCTGCATCTCTGTAGACAAAAACGATGATTCTTTCTGTCACGTCACTGATACTTCAATTCAACAGGTTTGGTGTTTCTTTCTTTAGAATATAGGTAGTCCTTTGTCCATATTGCTGGGCTGCACAGTGGTGATAGTTCTACCCTCCCAATTCCCCTTCCGTATTCTTTATTTGGTCAAAGCTTTTTCTATATGGTTTGTTTATTGTATCAGTTTACCGTGATAATCCATATCTTTAAGAAAAATAAATTACTCGTTGCTTGGTTTTTCATGATATCAGTACTGTCCTGTGACACTTTCTTCTAAACTATTGTAAAATTGCAGGAAACATCCTACAAACAAAGTTCTTTTCTTTTGCACTGCTCCACCACACAGCCGGATTGTATGGTGAGCTTGGAGGAGGCTTATCAGCCTAGTCCAGTTTCAGTTCTGGAACCACCATTTAGAGGAGAGAGGTCACCTACACCAGAATACCTGGGAGAGCTCAATGTTGACATCAGTGGTGAGTTGACTAGAAGATCTATATCTAAAATATCAACTTAATTTTATTTGTTCATGCTTTTGAAGATGATTTGATTTGCAATATATTTCCGTACTAAACTTGTATATGCAACTCGCATTTTTGAAATCAGAGAACTCCGATACATACTCGGAAGGATCTGGAGTTGTGTCAAGTGATGATGATACTAATGAAGGATCTGCAAGCAATTACAGAGAAAATGAAGATTTAATGAGACTGTTCAGAGTTGAAGAAAGTAGAGACTTTTCCTACCTTGTTGATGTGTTATCAGAGATAGGTTTATATGATAGGCACTCAACCATGGACTTTGGTACCTGGCACTCTCCGGAATGGCCAGTAAGCCTTTCTGTCTTTGAGACCCTGGAGAAGAAGTTTTGTAATCAAATGGCATGGAAAAGGTCAGACAGGAGGCTATTGTTTGACCGTATAGATGCAGGGCTAATGGAGATTCTCCAGCCATGTATGGGTGTTCCCGCATGGACAAAGCCTGTATCAAGAAGGATTAGATCCAGGGCTGGTCAGGATATGATAGAGGAAGATTTGTGGATGTTGCTTGTTAGCAAAGAGAAGGAAACAACAAATGTCTTGGCAGAAAAGGTACTAGGAAGCGAAATGGAGTTAGACTTAGGAGATGATATTGATAGTATTGGTACAGAAATAGAGAGATTCTTGTTTGATGAGCTTGTAACGGAGTTTGTTAGCTCGGAGAGTTCTTAAACACTAGTGATTATTTTTTTGGTAGAATAATTTTGTGTACAAGTTAGACAAAGATATTTATGTATATGTAGCAACAGTGTTGATCAAGTGAAAGGGTTTGAAAAGGATATATGTATAGACTCAAATTTTTCATACATGAGTGAAATTAAGATGTGGTGCAATTTGAGCTTCTCTCTCTAATTCAGTACTTTGCAGTTGTCTCTAGTTAAGCGAAAACTGGTTACTTGCTCAACAGATTTGGTGTCAAGCATTGTCCAGATAGAAGGCATTCCATTATGGATCTGTCTATGCTTATGTTTAAATCATTCAACACCAGCTTTTTTTTAGCTAAACAACTTCTACACTTCCTAGTTTATATCCCACCAAATCTCAAACGGAGCTTGTAAAATAGAAATTATAGAACTAGCTGCCTTGTGATTAAGTTTGGAAGAAAAAGAAAAAAGGAAAAACTAGAAATCTTCTTTTAAAGCTAATTGCTAGGGTATATCAAAGATTCCAAGCCTTGTGAAAGCAAGGATCTTTCTTAGGTGACCTAAACCTCTGTCCATATCTAAACCATTCCTCTTCACTTTAGGGTCTTTACTTCTTAGAGTCAAACTTTAGGCGCCTAAACCAAAACACTAAACAGGAAAGATTAACACCAACTCCATCTGACCAACTCCTTTCAAAATCTCAATCTATACATACATCCACACAAGCACAACACCCTTAATCCATAACCCAAAACAGAAAGAACAAAATATTTCAACTCCCATATTTTAGTCCCCTCTCTTAATCAAATGGAAGCTCACAAAATTTTCTGTGTCACAGCCTACCTACTCTTTCTCACACTCACCATTTTCTCTGCCACATCAGCACGAACTCTCGAGGAGGAGCAGCTACCAGTTCCTATAGTCCCTCCAGTGGCATCCAATACAGACGAGACACCTATCATCAATGCTAATGTTGCTGATCAACATACCTTAATCTTCTTTATGCACGACATCCTCGGAGGATCGAACCCCACGGCTCGAGCCATGACCGGGATAGTCAACAGCCCTGCAGCCAATGGCCAACTGCCATTTGCCAAACCCAATGGGGCAGTCCTACCTTTCAACAACGGGGTACCCCAGAACAACAACAACAATGGTCTTATAAACAACAACAACATCCCTTTTCTCACAGGGCTAAGTGGAACAACATCAAATGTGGCACAAAACAACGGGATCAATGGCGGAAATTTCCCGATAAACGGTGGACAGCTCCAGCCAGGCTCCGTGCTCCAAAATCTCATGTTTGGCACCATGAGTGTGTTTGACGATGAGCTGACTGAAGGGCATGAGCTTAGCTCTGGTTTGGTTGGGAAGGCACAAGGTTTCTATGTGGTGAGCTCTGAAGATGGTACCAGCCAGACTATGGGCTTCACGGCAATGTTCGAAAGCGGGAGCTACGCCGATAGCCTGAGCTTCTTTGGGGTTCATCGGACGGCTGCATCGGAGTCTCATTTGGCCATCATGGGTGGCACTGGCAAGTATGTGAATGCCAAAGGTTTTGCCATGGTCAAGACCTTCCCTGCTTCCAATCGGCAAACTGATGGTGCAGAGACTCTGCTGCAATTCACAGTTCATCTCACTTACTAATTACTGTGATTGATTGAGAGAACATTTGTCTTTCAAGTCTGTTTTGAAGTCCCGAAACGAGCAGTAAAAATTTGCTCTGTAATTTGTATTTGACTTCACAGAAAAATAGATTGCATTTTATTTCTGAATTCTTTTAACCTTAACATACTTACAATGCCAATTTTAAACTAGATTTGGTGGGGTGCGCCAGGCCCATGCAATAGTGCAACGCTTGGGCGACGCGTGAGAACCCCAGTAGCAAGCTACTGTAGTGGGCCCTCCCCCTAAAGAAATTAATTTAATATCGTGTGGGCCATTGGCCCACGTATCAGATATTAAACTGATAAGAACAGATACTACACTTGATCTTAGCCAAAAGGCCGAGAAAGGTATGCTTGTTCTCATCTCTTGTTTCTTCTTTTATAGGCCCGTTCACTTCCCTACTTGTTTGGTTCAGCCGATGTGGGATTCGCAACGTTCACAAACAACAAACGCTTAAAGGGTGCTACGAGGGATGAATCTTACGAATCTTATAACAAAATTTCAATATCAAATGTTGGTCCAGCAACATTGTTGAGGGCTGCAATTATGAAAAAACAAATCCTGTGCAGGCTTTCTTGACCAAGATGAAGAAATATTCTTAACTTTTTAGAACAGAAAAAACAGTTCATATCAAATTTATCAATGATCAAAAGGGAGAACTTAGCGTGGTCTAGAATCTCAGATTATGTTTAACCTTTGCAGGGCTTTGCGCCTGGCTTTGCATAACCAATTCATTTCTCCCATCAAACAACTACCTTGTAATTCAAACAAATCTCTGTTCTCCATTTGTCAATTTGAACCACAAATGCAGAGGAGCTAATTCACATTATGCAATTGAAAAACATCAACTGTTGGGTTATAGACCAAATCCCATGGTGGGATTCAGCTTTGGATCAAAGAAAAACAGGGTCCCTGCACATTCACTTTGATCTTGGTTTAAATAAGCGAGAAACAAAGTCGGATAAGAATCATAAGATGGAAAACCCAGAACTTTTTAACAGAAAGTTTTCATTTTTCATTCAATTAAAGATGCATTAAAAAGATAAATCAAATTACACATTGACATTTTCAAGCTCACAACAGGCAACTGCTAAATAAAACTCCCACAAACAAACCCAACTATTCAGAGAGGTAAACACTGATCTGCATTATAGTGTCCACGCCATCAGTCGTATGCTGGTCCTCCTGATGAAGGCTCTCAATGGCCGCATACCCAGTAGCCATCTCGTACTTCCCGGTCCCACCAATCACAGCAATGTGAGAAACAGGGGAGGCAGTACGGTGGACCCCAAACAAGCTTATGGTGTCCTCCACCTCATCATGTGCGCCATGTTCGCCATGCAACAACACGGTGAAAGCCATGGTGTGGCTGTTCCCGTCCAACGAGCTTGCCAAGTAAAAACCTTGTGCCTTTCCAAGTACGGCAGAACCCAGCTCGTGTCCTTCGGTCAGCTCGTCGTCGATCACCGTCACTGAGCCGAACATGAGCTTCTGGAGAGTGGCTCCAGTCGGCAGCTGGCCTGCCGTGACGAAGGGTTGGTTGCTGCCGCCACTGACAACGTTGTTGTTGCCGCTGTTCTGGATCACTGTGCTGCTCTGTGAGTTGGTGAGGCCGGTGAGGCCTGCGATGCTTGGGATGTTGTTCTTGTTGCTATCGAGGAAGCCGTTTAAGTTGTTGTTGGTCAACGGGGTCCCGCCGCTGACTGGGAAGATGTTGTTGTTGGCCTTGGAGAAAGGGACGTTGAAAACTGTGTTGGCTACCAGGCCAGTGACCACTCTGACTGATGGGTGTGATCCTCCTAGAATGTCGTGCATGAAGAAGGACAAATGTGGGTTTTCGGCGCCTGGTTTTGCCACGGTGGAGCCGGCGGCGGCTGTTGGGTTCGGCCCAGTTGGTGATGTGGGGATAGGACCTGCCACAGGTGTGGGGATTGGGATTGGGGTACTTGGTGATGTGACAGCAGGACCTACACCGGGTGCCGCCCCAGCAACAGGGGCCACGTCAGGAATGGGTGCTGGCACGGTGGTAGGTTCCTCAGTCTCGGGTTGTGGTGAGTCAGCTTCTGGTACAGTGGTGACAGGAGGAACTACTGGTGGTGCCACATCAGTCTCTGGAATTGGCGAGTCAGCATCATCCTCCGTGTCATTAACGGTTGTGATTGCGGGGGCGATGGCGGGGATTTGGCCACTTGGCAATGAGGCAGTGGGATTTGTCTGAGGATTTGAGGTAGGGACAGGTGTTGGGAGAGGATTGGATGCTTCAGGAAGTGCCTCATCAAGGATCCTAGCTGAGTTGGCATATCCAAGGATGATGGCTAGGACCAATATGTAAAGTGTGGCCTTGAGTGGCTTGGAGGTGGGTAAAAGAGACTTGGCCATTTTCAATGGATTTTGAAGGAATGAATTGTATCAAGTCTTGGCTCTTGAGAGAATGTATTGGATGTCAGTGAGTTGTGTTTGATGAATGAAATGGTTTGTGTTGTGATATATATAGTTTCCTAGAGTCTCTTAAAGTGATGGAGTTGTTGCACCCTTTATTTTGCAGGGTGTCTTTGGTTGGAAAACCAACTCCCATATCAAATGGAATTGGTACTTGTTTTTTTAGTAGTTAAGAACTTAAGGTGGTACTGGTATGAGAATGATTAGGTGCTATCCACTACAGCCTCTAGTTTTGGCATGACCTGAGTGATAAACTAGTGCAGATTTACACAGAGATCATTTACAGTAAAACCATACCATATGCAAATGGTAAAACAGTAAACATATACCATTTCAGGTCTGGAAAAAACTATTTATGTATATAATCTTCTGTCACAACATGTCTGTGGCAGGTGGGAGTCAAAACCAGCTCCATCCATTCCATAAATTTTTGGTTTCTGTCTTCAGAATTAGGGAATGTGATTCTTTGGAACCTGGAAGTTGTTTGTAACGAAAGGTTATTCAGCGTCCGTAGCATAATCATACGCTGCACAAAACAAAACCCGTCTGTGTTCTTTCCAGAGTGGTAATTCTACTGATTCTTTCGGCCACAAGGCCTGCATCAAGTTCATTGTGTTACAATATCAGGTTGTGTCAAGTGGAGTTTTGGTAGACTTGTTCATCAAATTAAAAGGAGTTTAAATCGTAATCAAGTTCTTTCAATTTGTATAAGGCTGTTCCAAAGTTTGAAACTAGGTCATTGTTCATCATCTGGTGTCATAATTGGACAGAAAACTGCACAAGTTCCTTGATAGCATCAGGCACTATAATTTAGTGTGACAAGCAAATAATTTAATTATTATTTTGATTACCCCATGGATTTTGCATTGAAATTCATTGGAGCAAAAATTGGGTGGCCAAGTAAACTTTGCCTGCTGAGGTTCCAACATCTCATATTTAATCTGTGTCACAAATCTGCTCGACCTCTTTCATCCACCAAAAAGAAGTAAGATCCTTTATAGACCCAAATACAGCTCAGGCAATTACAAAACCAAATTCATTAGGAAAAAAAAAAGTTGTCGCTTCATAATTGAAAGGATGTCTTTTTGTAAGGTTCTTAGAAATCTGATAAACCAGAAATCTACAATTATAACAGTTCTCTGAGAAAAAGAACAATTTAATGATCTTATATATATGATCTGCATGACTTTTGCCTAACAAGGTTCCTACTAGTACTAGCTGAGATAAACTTTGAGCCTAAGAAGCTTGTTGCCTTCTTCCCCTGCATTTTCTGCCTTAACTGTGCGTAGCCATTTGCACCCACATACTTCCCAATGCCACCAATTACAGCAATATGAGATCCTTCATGCACATCCGTCCGATGCACCCCGAAGAATCTTAAGCCATCCTTAAATTCACTATCAGCAAAATGTGCAGTCAAGGCCATCATGTGACTGCTACCATCTTCAGAGCTTGCAACGTATATCCCTTGTGCTTTTCCAATCACTTGTGAGCCATAAAACCCTGAACTTTCAAACATGTCCTCATCAATCAGGGTTACAATCCCAAACTCCAGTTCTTGAAGTGTTGCCCTAGCAGGGAAAAATAGTCCGATGCCGGGTAAATCCAGGGTTTGTGTAGTGGGGTTGGTTTCAGGGAGGGGGACTCCTCCATTTGGAGGAAACAGGCCTAATGGCTTTGAGAAGGGCAGCTGACTAGTCACTTTAGTGGTTGCAGGTTTGGACTTGGATGAGGGGTGAGTCACATTAAGCACATCTCGCATTAGGAATGTGATTTCGTGATGGTTGTGGTGAGGGTGCGTTGGGGTTGAATTGTCTAGGCTTCGAGCGGCCACCGCAGACGATTGGTTCGTGGTGGTAGTGACTAGGAGGAGGAAGCAGGCCATGGTTAGCATGGAAGGGTGATTATCCATTTTCATTATTGAGATTGTGTCTCTATCTACCTTGTTGGTAGTTTATTCATCTATAAGAGGAGGAGACATTAGTGGATTTGGTATACATGGGGTGGGTAATTGGAATTAGTTAGATGTGAAATGGAAAAGCCACCAGTGTGTGGGTCTACACTAATTTATTCATAAGTATTATAAGCTACTCATCACTACTTAATAGATAATTAAAGCCAATCCGTGGTCAAAAGTAGAAAGTAATACCAATTAAACTGAACTAACTATCATGTTTGAACTATTTTGATACTTAATCCATTAAATTAGACAATTGTCTCATGTTTTAGAGAACGATTCCATACCCCAAAATTTGTCAATAACAAAGAAACCCTTTTTAAAAATTCACTTTTTTTTTTTTTTTTACAGTTATTTTTTGAACAATTGGACAACATTTAAATTTCACTTTTCGTAAAAAGGAAGGGATATTTATTCTGTCGAGCGTGGCGCTAGGCTGGAACTTTTTTTTTTTAATCATATATTAATCGTATCGCCGCGCGGCTATACTTTGGTTTTTTATTTTTTTTTAAACTAGTATGGCCGGGCAGCTATATTCGGTTTTATTAATGTTTTTTTTTTTTTTAATGTTTTGACACGTCGCGCCTAGGCGGTCCTTTTTTAATTATATATAAATAGTACGGCCGACCGGCTATACTTGGTTTTTTTTTTTCTCATTTAAAAAAAAATAATACAGCCGGGGTTTATTAATTTTTTTAAAAAGAGTATAGCTGGCCGGCCGTACTGTTTTGACACGTGGCGCCTAGGCACTAGTCGGGTCCTTTTATATATATATATATATATATATATATACACATAGTATAGCCGCCCGGCTATACGCTGTTTTTAATTTTTCTATTTTTGTTATTTTTTTAAAAAGTATAGCCGCCCGGCTATACTAGGTTTTTCTAATATTTTTCCAGTAGGAGTATAGCCGCGCGGCTTTACTATTTTTGACATTTGCTCTTTGCACATATAGTATAGCCGCGCGGCTGTACTCGGTTTAAAAAAAAAAAATCAATAACAGAGAAACCCTTTAAAAAAATTTACTCTCTTTTTTCTTTTTGGACAGTTATTTTTTGAACAATTGGACAACATTTAAATTAGACTTTTCGTTAAGGGAGGGATTTTTATTCTGCGGAGTGCGGGTCTTCTTTAATTTTTCTATACAAACACATTCCGATATCTTTACCACAGTTTCAGTCTTTAACTTAATTTTCAAAACCCTAAAATAAAAGGGGCCTAAACCTCGCAAGGTCCTAACTCTACTTCACTACTCTCCAAAACCCTAAATTGCACACTCTGTGAAACCCCAAATTCCTCTGCCATGTATCTTTACAGCCTCACTCTTCAGCGAGCGACGGGCATAGTCTGTGCCATCAATGGCAATTTCTCCGGCGGAAAGGCCCAAGAGATTGTCGTCGCCAGAGGCAAAGTTCTCGACCTTATTCGACCCGACGAAAATGGTAAGATCCAGACTCTACTCTCTGTTGAAATTTTTGGCGTCATTAGGTCTTTAGCTCAGTTTAGGCTCACTGGTTCTCAGAAAGACTATATTGTTGTTGGGTCCGATTCGGGTCGAATAGTAATTCTTGAGTATAACAAGGAAAAGAATGTCTTTGATAAAGTCCATCAAGAAACTTTCGGTAAGTCGGGTTGTCGCCGGATAGTTCCGGGCCAGTATTTGGCCATTGACCCCAAGGGGAGGGCTGTTATGGTCGGGGCCTGTGAAAAGCAGAAGCTTGTTTACGTTTTGAATAGGGATACATCTGCAAGGTTAACTATATCATCCCCCTTGGAGGCCCACAAGTCGCATACGATAGTGTATTCGATTTGTGGGGTTGATTGTGGGTTTGATAACCCCATATTTGCTGCCATTGAGTTGGATTATTCGGAAGCTGATCAGGACTCTACTGGGCAGGCGGCAAACGAGGCACAGAAGCATTTGACTTTCTACGAGCTCGACCTTGGGCTTAACCATGTCTCTAGGAAGTGGTCGGATCAGGTTGATAATGGTGCAAATTTACTGGTCACAGTTCCTGGAGGTGGGGATGGGCCAAGTGGTGTATTGGTCTGTGCGGAAAATTTTGTGATTTACAAGAATCAGGATAAACCGGATCTTAGGGCCGTGATTCCCAGGCGTGTAGATTTGCCAGCTGAGCGTGGGGTTCTTATAGTTTCAGCAGCTATGCACAAGCAGAAGTCAATGTTCTTTTTCCTTTTGCAGACAGAGTATGGGGATATATTTAAGGTTACTCTGGACCATGATAATGACAAGGTCTCAGAATTGAAGATCAAATATTTTGATACAATTCCAGTTACTACTTCAATGTGTGTGTTAAAATCTGGGTTTTTGTTTGCTGCGTCAGAGTTTGGGAATCACTCTTTGTACCAGTTCCGAGCAATAGGCGAAGATCCTGATGTGGAGTCTTCCTCAGCTACATTGATGGAAACTGAAGAAGGTTTCCAACCTTTGTTTTTCCAGCCTAGAAGACTTAAGAACCTTGTTAGGATTGATCAGGTTGAGAGCTTAATGCCGATAATGGATATGAAGGTCAATAATCTCTTTGAGGAAGAAACACCTCAAATATTTACACTTTGTGGGCGGGGCCCTCGTTCATCCCTCAGGATTCTAAGGCCCGGTTTAGCTATCAGTGAGATGGCTGTGTCAGAGCTTCCAGGTGTACCGAGTGCAGTCTGGACAGTGAAAAAGAATGTATCTGATGAGTTTGACGCATACATTGTGGTGTCATTTGCAAATGCTACCCTTGTGCTTTCAATTGGTGAGACAGTGGAAGAAGTTAGTGACAGTGGGTTTCTTGACACTACCCCATCACTTGCAGTTTCTTTGATAGGTGATGATTCTCTCATGCAAGTTCACCCAAATGGAATTAGGCATATTAGGGAAGATGGACGTATTAATGAATGGAGAACTCCTGGAAAGAGAACGATCGTCAAGGTTGGCTCTAATAGACTTCAAGTGGTTATTGCTTTGAGCGGCGGAGAACTTATATATTTTGAAGTTGATATGACGGGTCAATTGATGGAGGTGGAGAAGCATGAAATGTCTGGTGATGTAGCTTGTCTGGACATTGCCCCTGTACCTGAAGGGAGACAGAGATCTCGTTTCCTTGCAGTTGGTTCATATGACAACACTATTCGTATTTTGTCATTGGATCCTGATGACTGTATGCAGATTCTGAGTGTGCAAAGTGTTTCTTCAATTCCAGAATCTCTCCTATTTCTTGAGGTTCAGGCATCAATTGGTGGGGAGGATGGTGCTGATCATCCTGCCAGCCTTTTCCTTAATGCTGGTTTACGTACTGGGATTCTGTTCAGGACAGTGGTAGATATGGTGACAGGTCAGCTTTCTGATTCCCGTTCACGATTCTTAGGACTAAGAGCTCCGAAGCTATTTTCTGTTAGTGTGAGAGGCAAGCATGCTATGCTTTGTTTGTCAAGTCGGCCCTGGCTCGGTTATATTCATCAAGGACATTTTCTGTTAACACCCCTATCTTATGAGACACTTGAATATGCCGCATCATTTTCATCTGATCAATGTGCGGAAGGTGTAGTTGCTGTTGCTGGAAATGCTTTGAGGGTTTTTACTATTGAAAGGTTGGGAGAAACCTTTAACGAAACTGTGGTTCCACTGAGGTACACTCCCAGAAAGTTTGTTGTTCAACTCAAACGAAAGCTATTAGTAATTATTGAAAGTGATCAAGGAGCATTCACAGCAGAAGAGCGTGAAGCTGCAAAAAAGGAGTGCTTTGAGGCTGCAGGAATTGGTGAAAATGGAAATGGTAATGTGGATCAGATGGAAAATGGTGGTGATAATGAGGATGATCCCCTCTCCGATGAGCACTATGGCTATCCTAAGGCAGAGTCTGAGAAATGGGTTTCTTGCATTAGAGTTCTTGACCCCAAGACAGCAACTACAACTTGTCTGCTGGAGCTTCAGGATAATGAAGCTGCATTCAGTATATGCACAGTGAATTTCCACGATAAGGAGTATGGTACGCTTTTAGCTGTTGGTACAGCAAAGGGACTGCAGTTTTGGCCCAAAAGAAGTGTAACGGCAGGGTATATTCATATCTATAGATTTCTAGAGGATGGAAAGTCCCTTGAACTTTTGCACAAGACACAAGTGGATGGTGTTCCTCTTGCTTTATGCCAGTTTCAGGGAAGATTACTAGCAGGCATAGGACCAGTGCTCAGACTGTATGATTTGGGGAAAAAAAGATTGCTTAGAAAATGTGAGAATAAGCTGTTTCCCAACTCCATTATATCTATTCAAACCTATCGTGATAGGATTTACGTAGGTGACATTCAAGAGGTATCTCTTTCTTCTTTCTCAGTAGTTGTATCAGATCTAGAATTTCTTTTACTTGTTATTTGCTTGTGCCTCCTGTTGTGGTACCTTCCCACTCTTACATTTTCTTTGTAGATACATGTTTATCTGTGTTATGCTAGTATCCTATTTTGTGTCATAGTGTCTCTTCATATGGATTATCTAAAACTCAAGTTATTTAACCTTTAGAGGCATAGCGTAAATAAGTAAATAGACGCTCAGAAAAGTTTTTAATTCAGAATCTTCTGCAATGGTCAAATAGCGGAAATTTAGGCTAAGAGGTCCAGATACTAATTGCAATTGACATATCTTGTTGCCTGATATATAATGGGTGCAGAGGTACTGGTACATATGATGACTCTGTGTTTGGTGCTTAGTCTTTAATCTGTGTTTATATCCCTGTATCAACTTTTTGTATACCTGATTTGAGGTGCTTTTTGTGGTCGATTTTTGTATGACGTACAGAATTTTATTCTTCTGGCTTGCTGTTCTTGGTTCACTTCGCAAGGCACTAACTATATTTCCTATGATGTTAATTTATTTGGCAGTCATTTCACTACTGCAAGTACAGACGGGATGAGAATCAGTTGTATATCTTTGCTGATGATTGTGTTCCAAGATGGCTTACAGCGTCATATCATATAGATTTTGACACCATGGCAGGTGCAGACAAGTTTGGAAATGTCTATTTTGTGCGGTTACCACAGGATGTTTCAGATGAGATAGAAGAGGATCCAACAGGTGGGAGGATAAAATGGGAGCAGGGGAAGTTGAACGGCGCTCCCAACAAAGTAGAGGAGATAGTGCAGTTTCATGTTGGTGATGTGGTCAGCTGTGTGCAGAAGGCATCTCTAATTCCAGGTGGTGGGGAATGCATCATCTATGGGACAGTGATGGGTAGCTTGGGTGCATTGCTTGCATTCACCTCTCGTGATGATGTTGACTTCTTTTCTCACCTGGAGATGTATATGAGGCAGGAGCATCCGCCCTTGTGTGGTAGAGATCACATGGCTTATAGATCAGCCTATTTTCCAGTTAAGGTAATCCAGCGGGTGCCTATTTCTAATTATCTGCGAGTAATGTGGAGATATTTTGAATTTTATTGTTCTATGTCTTAATTTAGATAAGCTTATTTTTCGGTTAGAAAGCCTTAATTAATAATTTTGAATCAGTGGTGACAGTATTTTAATTTTGCAGGATGTGATTGATGGAGATCTGTGCGAGCAGTTCCCAACATTGCCTATGGATCTGCAGAGAAAAATTGCGGATGAGTTGGATAGAACTCCTGGAGAGATACTGAAGAAACTTGAGGAAATTCGAAATAAGATCATTTAAGGAAGAGCAAGCTCAAAAGTACCTTCCTGAATTTTACTGTACCTTCAGGTTTAGCATGCATACATCAGATAACATCGTTCTGTCGAAAGGTTCAAGTGGACGAATGCTTGATACTAATGAGAATTTGGTTGACGTGCAGTTTCTCGAGTCAATTTTGCTTCGATTGCTGTTGACTGTAGTTACACTAACAGGACAAGCATGCTAGTGATTGTCTTTTCCTAATATTGCAGGAGTGGATGAATGTTTCTGATTCAATAAATTCAGACGCTGATGGTTGAGACTAAGCCAAGTATATCGTAAGAAGCGACATGCATCTTTGCAGCCATTTAGACAGCATTCCTTGTTGTTGTAATTATTCAGAATAGATTTCCCCCCCTTTTTCCTTCTCAGTTGAACGATGTTAAGCAAGGTTGATTGATGCTACTTTTTTCTCTGTATCTGTTATTAAGCCACTCTGGAATCTGGCACTGAACTTAGATATTGTTGTTGATGTCTGTGATATTTGAATTCATTGAGAGTCTATTTGAAACGTGAGATTCGACTTCTATTTTAGTAATGTATAATTTGGATTTGAATCAAGGAAAAAGAATTAAATATTTCAAATTCAAAACGTTATATTCACTGTCGGGTTCAACTCAAATACTTTGTATTTATATGTTGATTTGCGTACATACTCTTGCAGTCAAGTTCGAGTTCAAATCCCTCTACTCGTTGCCAGTGTGAAGCATCAATGCGAAGTTACTTTTATTGGCAAACTGTTGTTATTTCGTCCAATGAATTTTACAAGTGAAAGGGTGTTTAAATTTTACAAGAAAGAAACAATACTAATATCCATGTTTCTTCTTCTTCTACTTGGACAAATCGTCATTTCCACTTTTCAACTCTCCCTCCAACCTTGAATTGCCAAAAGCACTTCTGTTCTCTAACCAGCTGATTATGTCTGAAAACACAATCTCAATGTTGTCAGGTGTTTCTCCGTAGAGCAGACCATGCCACATATTTGGGTACATCTTCAATGTCTTGTCCTGGCTAGAAGCCACGTCATGAAGCTGTTTGCTGACTGATTTATCTGTCACCTTATCGGCTTCCCCATGTAAAACTAGGAATGGCAAGGTGACCTCTTCAAGCCTCTGCTCAAGATCCGAGCTCACCCTCAAAAGCTCGTACCCGGTTTGAAGCCGAGGCCGGCCTTTGTAACAGTAGGGGTTTTCTCTAATCTGCAATTAAGTTAGAATTATTATTAGCACTGGCCTGCAACTAATTTAGTTGATCATCATATATACATGCACCAAACTAAGTAAGGCAGATATTTCACCTGTTCTCTTATCTCGGGTACTTTGAAAGCAACGTCGATGATATCATTTGTTGGGATTATTTTCCAGGTTGGAATGAACTTGCAGAGCTTTGTCAAAGCACTGATGACGAAAGGAGATGGCCTCAATTCATCTGCAATCTGTAAATAAAAAATGGTTTTAAAAAAACCCCACAAAACGAGTTAGTTCGAGTTTTGATCATTAGGTTGCAATATCTGTAAAGTCCACTAACTAAATTGTATTATTAGAACAAGAAAAAAGGGTGCCTTCGAAAGGGACAGACCACTTTCATTTTGAGTAATTTTAAATAAAACCCAAAAAAGAAAAGTAGTTTTAATTGAAAGTTGGATGAAGGGTCAGCTTTCAGTTGGTTAAAATTATATAATTAAAAAGAAAATTGTTGAATGGAAACGTGATAAGAGTAACATTATTCATACTATAATAGTACCCGAGAAAAAAGAGAGGCTAATCTAGAATTATTCAATTATTGTTAGGATTAAGATAAATTTATATTATTATCAACAAACAGATTTGGTCAACAAATTCATTTTTAAAGAAAAAGAAAATATAAGGATAAAATAACAGAAGTAGTCTTTATGTTGGGGTCCAAATCCAAATTGACAGAGGATTAAATAAATATATAAAAGCAAACAGAAAACTCGGCTTGAGAAACTCCAAATAGAAGGTAGAAAAAGAAGAAAAAAACAAATTAAAAGAAACAGACCTTACACATAGGTGCAACCAAAACTGCACCATCCCAAAACTTTGGCTTTTTCCTGTGCACCAGCAGAGCCACGGCTCCTCCCATTGACTCTCCCAACAGATACCTCATTTTTCCTTTGTTCTCTATGCTTTCTGAATTTTCCACAGCACGTTAATTCACAAGTCAGAACCCAACAAACAAATTTTGACACAACCAAATGACTAAAAAGAAAAATAATTGAGTTGAAGAGATAGAGTGCTAAAATCTAACCACATATGTTTGTGAAGTGATTGGTACAGTCATCCACTACATCATCAAAGTTTTTGACATAGCCTTCAAGGCCTGCTGATTTTCCATGGCCTTCATAGTCAATCCCATATAAGGCAAAGCCTGCTTTGGCAAGCCTGATTGCAGTACCTGGGAAAAAAAAATCAATTTGAAACTCTGTTAATTAATTATCAGGGTTATATATATTTTTCTTGTTGGGTTTTTTTTTTTTTTTTTTTTTTTTTGGAGTTGAAATTTGATGGGAAAAGATACAATAAATTATACAGATATGTGAAGATTAATTTTAATACTCACTGTTCATGGTGATGCTGCATTCCATGGCGTATCCATGACAGATGAAGATTAAGGCTTTGGGTGTGGTGTTTTTTGGGAGCCATCTGCATGTGAAAAGCTTCAAGCCTCGAGAATTTAAGATGAACTCCTGCATATATAATTAGTGAATGGAATTGATTTAGAACACACACGCAGAAACAATATTTGCCAAAAAACAAATCAAAACCCAGCACAGAACAGAACTAAAGGCTAACCTCTTCATATTTGACACCTTCCATATCAGAGGCCTGCAATAATTGGAAAAGAACAATTAGAAAAGCCCATATATAAAACCAAGATGAGAGAGAGAGAGAGAGATAAAATACCATGATGTGTGTTAAGAGTGCTTGATATCAGGAAGAATGCTAAGAGTATGAGTGAGAGAAATATATACCAGATTCAGATGGAAGTTGGCAACTAGAGAGAAGTATTGGGAAGTTGATATTTGTTTATATAGAAAACTCTGGCTTTGCCTGTCCTGGCTAGGATAGGAGAGAGAGAGAGAGAGAGAGAGAGAGAGAGAGAGGGAGAGAGCAAAGCCAATATATATATATATATATATACGCCCGGCCTTGGAGAATTAAATGCGGTCAACTTGGGAAACCCTATATATTTGGACTTTTTGATAAGGTTTAGATAAAAATTATGAAGTGGAGAATAGATGAAAGAAGATAATGGACGTGAGTGAAAATAGCATAAGCCATCAACCTGACAGACACGCCATAGTTGTAAGCTTATATTCTAACATTTTAGTAACTTACAAACAACCCCACACGCTCTTACTTTTATGCATCCAACCCGATTAGAACAACCCAACCCAATTGCTAATATAATACTAAAAGATGATAATAATAAAAATAATTGGTGCAAAGAATTTAAGCATCTTAATTTGGGTTGCTAATAATTATTGCATAAAATAAAAAATATATAATTATAATTTTTTTTTTTTGGTATTGTTTTTTAATTATTATGACGGGCATGTCATATAGTTGGCAAGAGACATTAATTATATACAAACAAAAAGAAACAAACCCAAACGAGATATTGATTGTATTTATTTTTGCACCCGTTTGAGGAGCCCGGATTACCCGTCAAATTGACAAATGGATGACATGGGGGGGAGATCAGTTTTCTGCATTGCAACAACATCTCCCGGTCACCTTTTCTAGAAGTATAATTTCCTCTTCTTTTGATTTTTCTGGTCAATTTAAGGGACACCAGATAAGAAGGAAAGACGGCTATAAAGATAAGTCTCCATTGGCAAGCGGAATTGCCATTTTTTTTTCTTCTTTTTTAGGTGCAAAAATATTTCTCATATTGCAGAAGTGGGTTTGGTGCGCAATTCCTTGTACCCAAATTCAAATCCCCCTTTTCGAACGTACATACTTACCATATTTGATGAGAACTGTTGGAATTGGAGAATCTAATTTCTAAAATGTTTGGGGTCAAAAAAGAGACGTTTCTATTATTTTGGTGCTTTGGACTAGGCACACACGTGGATCAGGAATTCCACGAGCTGCGAGCACCTCCCTTTCTTTTGTTTTGGGGCGACGTGCAATTGTTTACACATGTACAGTATGCAACTTTTGACCCTTCTTTTTATTTTATTTCTTATTTTGTTTGGTTCACACCTTTGAGCCTTCTAAGTTTTATTATTTCATGGATAAAATTTTACTTTCCATAAATAAATAAAAAGAGCTATGAATAAAAGAAATTGTCAACGCGGTTGCAGTGAGAGGCAGGCATCCAATTCCCACGAATTAAAGGACAAACATGTGAGCAATTTATTTTCAGAACATACAAAACAAAAAATTGAGTAGAAATTGGACCCAAAATAATTTGAATTTAAGCTTGTTTCCATGAATATAAGCCAAAAAATATGCATGGCCTTCGCCTGCATAGGGCGAGGCAGATAGCTTTTTTGTTGTTGTTTCAATTTCGTTGGTTATGTGCTTGTAAACCCTACAATGGAGACATGGAAACAATGCAAGGCACCCTATTTAATTCAAAGTTAGATGTCGTGGTTCCAGTGTTTAAGTATTGATGATGATATATTCTCATTGTAATAATAGTTATCTGATCATTTTGATTAATAATTTGAAGACGGTCGGCATTTTGGACTGAGGTGACATCCCACCCCTTGATGTTGAATGAGACTCTTTATCTGTTGTTTCTTTGATGGCCAAGGTGTCTGACCAATCCCATCCCTTTTTTGTCTAATTGAAGATTGCAAGTTGCTGTTAAACCGTGATTGGAGTTGCAAGATTTCTCATGTTTATAGGGAGCAAAGTAGAGTTGTTGACCACCGTGTTAATTTGGGTATGAATTACCTTTTGGACTTCATAATTTTGAGTATGCTCCGACTTATATTTCGAACATCTTATTGGACGATGTGCTAGGAAGGGCCCTTGAGAGGGCTGTGATTTGTTAGTTCTTTCTTCTTGTTTCGTCTTGGCTTTGGCCTCCTTGTAACCAAAAAAAGAAGCGTAATCATATCTTAGATATGTATCACTTGTTATATGATATTACTATCTTACTCAAAGTGTAGAAGACGCATTTATCTTTTTGAAATAAGTGGTATCTCGAGAAAGGGAATCGAACACATAATCTCTCTCAAGTGCACGAGTGAATGCTCTTACCTACTCGAGCAACAAGTCTATTGCTTAAAAACCATCTTTTTATTATTTGAAACGTGTACGAGATAATAATATCTAAACAATGGTGCCAGATTACTTTGAAAGATTCATAAAGAGATTTGCAATCAACATAGAGCTGTGAACATGTTGATGGTGGAGTTTTGATCAGATTAAAATACTGACCAAATGACTCAAATTTCCTTTCCAGTATATTTCTTTTCAGCAGATATCAGTTTCATGTGGGTTTGCATTATTGTATTAGAGTCAATGCGTGTGGACTATGTCATGGTTTGCAAAGTCAGGCCAATTAGAAGGAATCTGTTGGCATTATTACAAAGATAGATTTCCAAAATCAACTTGTTTTGAGTAATTAAACATGCATGATATCACTATCCTATGCAGCTATGCTTTAGAGAGGCTATGACTTATGGGTTAGGTTTATATCGTTATCAATGGATATCTGCATCTGGAATAGACTTGTATCAAAGTGACCATACGATTTCAATGGCATGCTTTGTTATTTAAATTATCGTTTGTCAACCTTTTTTACACTGCACATGCAAGGTTTGTTGCTATTACAATTTACAGTGATATTTTTTGTCATGGAATTAATTAATTATTTGATATAACTAGAAATAAAGAGATAAAAGCCGCAAAGGACCCACTAGTATAGTGATTTGGAGCAATTACTCCCTCCCCAGAAGAGGTCATGGACTCATGAGTTTGACTTTTAGCATCAATGTGTAATATGTGTGAGTATATTATCGCCTCTTAATAAAAAAATTCCTTGAAAAAAAATAATTTCCCAGTCCACACATTCTGAAAATATCTAACTTCCCCCTAACCCCCAAGTTCATCGAAGAAGAATGGGCCGCATTGATAGGACTAAGGCCAGGTCCTCGTAATCTTCCTCCTCTTCAAGCCTTATGGGCAAGTTTCAACCCATTACTAGAATCCAAAATAGATGGCAAAAATTGGATATATAGTTACTCTTACATCCGAAGTCAAAGTAAAATTTTGCTTTTTTGTCAGGGCGAACTCGGTTTACTCTCCTCTTCATCTCCATCCTCACTATTGTCCCATATCTTATCAGGAACGGGTATTAGAATCCCCTTGGGATACCGACTTCCCCATCATGGATGAGGCTTCCCGTTCCATTCATAAACTTTAAATTTTAGGATTAACAAAATATTTACTAAGCTTCTCTAGGCATGGGCTTTGGGGTATAATCAAGGCTGATGGGCTTCATGAATAATTGGGCCAAACTAGTGCCTGTTTGTGTGGACAAACACTTTGCGATTAAAAAAAAATCAGAACCCAAATCAAAATAGCCCAATCTCACTCAACCTAAAAGTCCATAAAGCCGGGGTATATATAAACCCACTAAACCCATGAACGCTCGTAGTTAGGGTTTCATTTTCCCGTGAAGCTAAGAGAGAGCCGCCGTTGCAGAACTCACAGAACACAGCAATGGGTAATTCCAGTTTCTCTCCTTGATTGTGTTTCGTACCAAAAAATCGTCGCTTTCTCTGATCTTTGTTTGTTGTTTGTAAAATGTGACAGCGAGAATCAAGGTACACGAGCTGAGGCAGAAAACAAAGGCTGAGCTTTTGAACCAGCTCAAGGATCTCAAGGCAGAGCTTGCCCTACTTCGCGTGGCCAAGGTCACTGGTGGAGCACCCAACAAGCTCTCCAAGATGTAACTAACAAAACCTTATTTTTTGTTTGTGTTTTTGTTTTCTTAGTGATTTTTGTATTTAAATTTTTGTGTGTATGTTTGTGCAGCAAGGTTGTGAGGCTATCGATCGCCCAAGTGTTGACTGTGATATCACAGAAGCAAAAGTCTGCCCTGAGAGAAGTGTACAAGAACAAGAAGTTCTTGCCTCTAGATCTGCGTCCCAAGAAGACCAGAGCTATCCGCCGAAGGCTCACTAAGCACCAGGTACTTCAAACTTTTTTGTTTGCTTTTACTTATATTTGTGGACTGAAATTGAAATGATGAACCAGTCTGTAGTGGCATTTGATGCAACTGTTTGTTATAGTTTAGCTGAAGTTCTAGCACATTAAGCACTGAACCCAACATATATTATGAACCTTTGTATGATATGCATTGGATTTTGTAATTTCAACGAAAAACTGTAGTGCCCAGTTCATTGTGTTGGGGTGTGATTTTGTTATGCTATTGTTTGCACAGGCATCTTTGAAGACCGAGAGGGAGAAGAAGAAGGAAATGTATTATCCCTTGAGGAAGTATGCCATTAAGGCATAGAGTGTTGGATCAATTACGTTAGATCATCTTGGTACCTTGCTGTAATAGAATCCTTTTGTTCACAAGTTTTGGATTTACTTTTGATTAAGAAATTAGACCTGAGATTTTGATGTTTAATTGTTCTTGTCTGGGTTTGGGGAGGCATGTCTTGCCCAAATCAACTTAATTTTCTTCGGGTGCAATGATAGTTAAGATTCTGTTCATGTTTGATAAATGACTTGAGCTCATTATTCTTATATTGGCTGATTTACTGAAAGCATTTGGCCATCTTTATTTTTAGATTTCATTCGGTTTGGTTAATCTGTTTTGGGAGACTTTTGGCTGGCTGCTTCGGCTTAAGGCTTTGTTTGGCATCGGGGTGTGTCTATGTGATGTCTCATTCCCATTCTTGGGCCTGAACTAGGTTTATTCTGAAAATAATCCAATTGAAAGCATTTCCAGTGCTGTTCTTACAATAGGTTTGTTTTATGAGATCACTATTTCCTTTGTTATATTTATAGATGATCCCTAATTTAGTACACTGGAAGCTGTCGAATTGATTACAAGTTTGTCTTACAAGTAAAAAGATCCTGGCGTGATTTCAAATGATCAATGTCTGTTGTGCTTGTCTCCAAATTACCAATTAAGTGTTGATGCTCTTTGATCTTAGATTGGAAATACTTTAGTTCTGTGAGAAGTGCCAGTGTTTTAAAACCTTGGCACTTGCTACTGATGCCAAGAGATTTGGTCTTGCAGCCGTTGCTGCATTCCCTGTTGCTAGTTTTCAGTTTTCCACCACTTTCACATTCAGATGTAGGTTAAGTTCCTTACATTGCCTCTATCGATGAGGCTGTGTTTGCTGCTTCTCTTGTGAATGTGCAGTATTTAACATTAGGGTTCATTTGACCCTTGATTCTTTGTGATTCTTAGGCATGTGACCTTTTCGCGGGCTTTGTGTCATTGGGCTTCTAGTCTTGTTGTTAGACTACGTTTGGGCCCTTTGGTTTATGGGTGTAAGTGTTCCTCGTTCCATCTTCTGCCGAAACAAAAAAAAGGATGGGAAGGTTCCTTCCAAGTTTGTTTGACCAAATTTTTATAGGAAAATCGCGGGGTGACAAGTCATATCCTTAGTAAATAAGAACACATTCGATTGTCAGACAAGATTGACATTTATCCATAATCCTTGAGGTTTTGTTGAATGTTTAATTTTCTTCGCCGAATATTTGTATTTTGTAGGTGACATCAAAACCCACCATTTTTAAACCTTGAAATGGATGTTTCATTTTAAAAATGAATGGCTGCCTACTTCAAACTTCAAATAAATATAAGAACAAGTCAAATGGGATGGGATGAACGATCCCTGTTCTGTGGCGTGGCTGTTCAATCAACTAATTTATAATTAATTTCCAGCTAACTAATTTCTTCAAGGAAAGTCAAACAATTTATCTACATTTTTTTTTGTCCAGTGCTTACGAATTATTGAGGACAAAAAATTAGTTAGCACATATGGTATGCTTCTCAATTGTTTGTGCCGTCTGAACAATTAAACAAGTCTTGAAATTGGGTTTTTTTGTTTTGTTTTTGGGTATTAATTAGATAAAGAAACATAAACAAACTTTCAAGAAAAATAACCACTCGAATTTTTATTTATTTATTTATTTAATGTCAAATGACTTGACAGTGTTTTTGTTTTCTCGAATCCGATTCAACTTATTGATTTAATTTATTTTTAGCAATATCTGACACGTCATATGTATTGAAAAACTGAGATTTGTTTTGATGAAACTTGACTTATTCATCAAAAAATAAATATAAATAAATAAAACTTGGCTTAGAATCACAGCCTTACAATTAGTGTATTAATGTCAACAAGTTCTAGCCGAGTGAAAAAGTACATTGACTTGCAGGTTAGAGATCTCATATACGAACTCCCATGATACCTTGATTGTGTGTAAGTGATAAACCCTCCTCCCTCAAAAAAAAATCATTGGCATTCTATTGCGGCGTTTGACAATTTCTTGGCTCTTTCTTCAACCTCATTTTTATATTACAATGAAACCCAGTTTTTGTTCTCTTCCCTCAAAATAAAAATGGCGACACGTCATCATACTGATTTAAAGGCCTTGTTGCTTCCGTCAGCAGCATCACATTCCTTCCAAGTCTTCATTTGTGGCGGTCCATTTTAGTTTGTTGCTTGTCTTTGTATTGTGCATAAACTTCTCGAATTTCCACCGAGTCTTGAGCTATGCTTTTATTCAAAGATTCGAATTGTTAACAACCAAAACCTTTCATAATTCTGGACCAATTAAATTTTGTGTTAGTCTCTCATTCAACGACAGCTACAGTTTTGTTATTATTTCTCATCAAATTCTTAGGAATAATCAAAGGATAATAACCCTTTGTCAAATTAAAACAAATTTCTGATTAGTATTTGAATTGGTCGTTGGACTTTGTGCAATACATACATGTGCATTTAAAACTGTGTTTTTCTCTCCTATTTGGTTCATGTATGTATAGAGTGAGAGGGTCGAGAAGACAATCAACACGAATAACTCAGCAACACGTATATTATAACACATGAATTAATAACAAAAGCATAAATTTCAGTTTGTGGAGGTCTCTCTAGTCTCTTTAAAGAATATTGGGTGGATGAGATTAGTGGTGCAATTTGCCAACATTGGCAAGCATTATTATTGCTTCCATCATTTTCGCCGTTTGGTCATGAGGACTCGTGCATGCATCTTAAGAGACTAACTAATAACTACCAAATAACGATATAACGGGCGAAACCCGTCAGAGTGGGAAAGAGAGAAAAGAGAGAGCTATGAGAAGTGCATTGCAATTTCGAATTTATTAGGTTTGATTGGCTTTATTGGGAGAAGACCCACCAATTGCTATTGTCTAGTTTAAGGAAAATGCATGTCGACTACATAGACTGCAGACCATTCTCTCAACATTGTCCACAATCCCCTTCTCTTTTTCTAGGTATGAAAAATGCACGTGTTTAAAATAGGTTTCTAGATGCAAACCACCAAACCCCTAATTTCATTACATACTTGTTAGTTTCAACATTGTCCCAATTCCCTGTTTACTAGTCATGATAAGCTTATCTCTACCTAGCTACTTGACAGCTTATCAGAATAATGAAGAACATTTCAAACCAATAATATGCACACTTGTACCATATTTAGTGATGAACTCTCGAGACGGGACTCATCTGTTTACGTGTGAAGAGATGAATCCATCTTTATTAGAGATGCAGTCAACAAATTCGATCCATATAATGACACTTTTTAAATTCTTTATTCATGATTGTCAGTCGTAAATGCATGTGGGATTCACTGTGAGATTTATGTATCAACGTACACAATCATTCTTAATATTTTCTCTATAAAATGGTGCACAACAAAGAGTTTGTGCATCCGCAATTGCTTACTTGACCCCAAGTTAATTAGGATTTCATTATTTGAACAAAAACAATGCAATTATTGTTCAAAGGAAACATGAATCAATTGGCATGCGTTTTTGGAGGCAGCTGCTTACGTACATAGCGAGTGGTTCTTTACCAAATTTACATGGGGTTGGTCTTGCTCTTTCCAAAGACTGGGAGCACGAAATTTGGGTGTGGCTTTCTATAATAACTTCGAGGAAGGAGCCAATTTAGAAGTATCCATTTGCCTTCTGAACAAGAAGAGGGCAAGCAAAGCAATCCCAAGTCTATCAAGCCAGTCACTTTTGTCCTAGTTTGGAAGACTCTGGAACTGGCAAAAAAGAAAAAGGGTTTACAAGTCCAGGTTGCTCAAAGTCCTTGAGAGAGAAACAGTTTCATTAGTTAAACCCCAAATCCTCCGTTTCCAGGATGCTTCCTAGTGTTGTCTACCCTGCATTTTGGAGGATATCATCTCTCTTGTCAAGCCGGTTTATACTGATGACGACATTTATATTAATACTAAGAATGAGATCAGCTGCAGAAATATGAAGTGGCGTTGCAAGGCTGCAGCCTGACCATGATGCATTCATTGAATTTGATCTTTATTAAATGAAACCAAGAAAATTCAATGCCAAAAACTACTTGACCAAGCTAAAATTAGAATGGCTACCATAAATACAAATTGATTTACTTGGGTCTTTATCCAGTGGGACACGTAGGCTGTTTGCCAGAGCCAGCCAAGTCTAAAATTCCAAGCACATCCACCTCCCTCAATTGGGAACCAACGGCTCTCCTCTATAAAACACTTATAAAGCCAAACCACCATAACCAAGAAAAACAGGCAGTGAGCTCTCTCTCTCTCTCTCTCTCTCTCTCTCTCTCTCTCTCTCTCTCTCTCATCTTCGAGCTTACAAGCTCTTCTTCTTCTCCATCTTAACACCCTTTCCAGGCTCAATGATGCTATCAGAGACCCCTAAGAGTGGTGCTGCTACACTCGCACCGAGAAAAGTAACGCCAAGCCGCTTTTTCTTCCAATCTACCAAAACCAACTCTTCTTCTTCATATTCACTTTCAAGCTCTTGCACTGCTTCAACCCCTTCCCGCAGCTTCTCTCTACTGATGATGGAAGAAAACATCGCAATTGCTGAATCCATTATCACCAAATGGGATCCAAACTCTTCCTTATACACCAAAATCACTTTTCTGTTCCAGCATAGCAGAAAAGAAGCCAAAGAGTTCCTCAAATCCGTAAACTACTTGCGTAGTGCTATGCATGTTTTAGTTGGTGGAAGCTCAGCCAGCAAGCTTGTACTTGCTCAAAATCTAATGCAAACAGCGATGAAAAGGCTTGAAAAAGAGTTTTACCAGATATTGTCTGCAAACCGGGATCACCTAGACCCTGAATCGGTTTCAAGTCGATCATCAGGATCAGCCAAATTTTATAATGCAGACGAGACTGGATCAGAAGACGAGTTGGAAATTGTTGGTGAGTCAATCACAGAGGTTGAGAGAGCCTCAGCATTTGCCATGTCAGACCTGAAGTCAATAGCGGATTGTATGATCAGTTCTGGCTATGGTATAGAGTGCGTGAAGATATACAAAATTATCCGGAAGTCAATAGTGGATGGAGGATTGTTTCGCCTTGGAATCCAACAGTTCAAATCTCCGCAAGTTCATAAAATGGATTTGGAAGGACTAGAAAGCATACTCAGGAACTGGATGGATGCTGTAAAGATTGCTGTGAAAGCACTATTTCGTGGAGAAAAATATCTCTGTGATCATGTGTTTTCAGCATCTGAGAATATCAAAGAGTCGTGCTTCTATGAGATAACCAAAGAAGGAGCCACCACCCTATTCAGATTTCCTGAACTCATTGTGAAGAACAAGAAAGCCCCAGAAAGAATTTTCTGGCAACTGGAAATCTATGAAGCAGTCTCTGATCTTTGGCCGGAGATTGAATCTATATTCGACTCTGAATCAACCCAAGCTATAAAGCTACAAGCTCTTTCATCATGGCTCAAACTTTCAGATTCTGTTTGGACCATTCTTTCCGATTTCGAATCAACAATTCAAAAGGACTCATCAAAGATTCTAGTTTTCGGAGGCGGGATTCACCCACTGACCCGGTCAGTGATGAACTATGTATCTTCACTAGCAGATTACTATGGAGTTCTCTCTGATATCCTTGCTGACCATCCACCACCAGGGAATTCATCATTTCAAGAATTCAAAAGCGTAGTGTCAGATGACTGTTCAACACCAGAAGTGTCAGTCCACCTAGCTTGGCTCATTTTTGTCCTTTTGTGCAAGCTTGACATCAAAGCTGAGATTTATAAAGATGTGTCTTTGTCATATCTCTTCCTTGCCAACAATCTTCACTTCATTGTTGAGAAGGTGAACAACACACCCAACCTGAAACTCCTCCTTGGTAAAGATTGGGTATCTGAACACATGAAGAAGGTTAAACTGTATGCTTCAAACTACGAAACCACAGCGTGGACAAAGGTGTTATCATCATTACCAGAGAGGTCAGCAGACATATCTCCTGAAATGGCAAAGGAGTGTTTTAGGAAGTTCAACACAGCGTTTGAAGAGGCATATAGGAAACAGACATCCTGGATTGTAGAGGATGGGAAGTTGAGGAATGACTTGAAGGTGTCAATTTCACAGAAACTAGTACCAACCTATCAAGAATTTTACGACACATACATGGTGATGCTAAGTGGGGAGAAAAATATGGAGTTGTTGGCAAGAGTTTCACCAAATGACTTGGGGAATTACTTGTCTGATTTGTTCCATGGGACTTCCGCCTCAGTTAGTTCTACCACTTCATCTTCATTGGTGCCTTCTCAGAGATGCTTCCTCATCTAAAATGATGCAGTGCTATTACAATACAAACTATACCATTTTGATGGCTGGTGCATGATACTGTGAGAATACGGACTGCCAACTTTCTCAAGCTTCAAGTTATTTCTATGATTAGAATATAGGGAATCATATAGTCGATATTAATGACATTATTTTGTACTGCTATCCCTTCATTCACATATCGCCCACTTGGACGCTACAGATCACTTTGGAAGTTTACCAAACTTTTTTATTTAAACCAAAAGATGGTCATATAAAAAGATGTCTATTTTTGAATGCTTGATATTCCAAACAGAAAATATTAAACAAAACTAATTAGGTGATGCTACACAAAGTCAAACAATTGCAAATTATAAAGGTGTTAAGCCATTTTAAATAAACTCAATTGGGTTTTAAGCCTAAAATCTTTTTAATGTACTTATTTAGCCTAATATGATTACTCTGGAAATATAATATTGAGCCTAAAGTTCACACGCGCATAGAAAATCACAGGATATATATTTGCCTAACATGAATACTCTGGAAATACACTCATCTATAGGATCCATATATGCATGCATGATAACAAGCATTAGTAAATGTGTACACGTGTATGTGTATTATGGAATACTTATCATAATTGATGGATTACTCCTTTAAGCTACAATAAAAAGATAGCGAATTTGGAGTTCATTCACTCAGCTTAAACAAAATTAAAACAGAAGTAAAGCATATTCTGTAATAGGATCTATAAAATCCTGTTATACATGTGTGATAATAAAAAGCTATACAGTTACCGCCTGCGCCTGCTCTGCTGGCCTATGAATGGATTGCCAACCTGTAAGAATTTGGAGAATAGTTTTAAGAGAATCTGAGGCTGCTTCCATAGTCCAATGTGGATAAAATTCGCTTGGATGGAACATGCATTCTTGATTGAACCCTGTTAATGCGCATGGTTGAGCTCCGTTCAGGAATAGGTCGCCCTCAGAACTTATGAAGCCAGATTTTGCCTCTTCTCTGTCTGCTGCCTGTTGGAAGATTGCAAGCATTTGAGACAGAGTGTCTTCACAGACAATGGGATGCAAGTTGTAACCATTTTTTACTTAAAAAGAACTTACGCATGTAGCTTATATTATTTTCAGTGAAAATAAATATCTTACTCACAAAAGCATGTGCGACATATTACTAATTCTAGGTTCTTTTACTAAGACTTGTACATTATTCTAAACTAACGCAGATGATTGTGGCATCACTGTATCCTGTCTCAGAATTGAATAGTATTGTGGATGTAATCAACCTGCATTCTTCAGATTAATACCAAACTAACGATAAATGAGCGAGAGATGGTCATGTACCTTTTCTGTATAATATTCGAAAGTCTTTTTCTTATTTCCTGCTTCATATATGTTGCATTGGGAGTATATCTGATATAAAAAAAATGTAATTAGAATATGTAGAATAAATTCAACATATCAAGGAGATATTGAAATGAAAAGATATTAAAGAGGCCTCAGTTACCTGGGATTCTACGCTGGCGCAAACAGCATATATACCCCAGTTTCGAGTGTAATTGTTGTAAAGATGAACTTTCCCAAATCTAAGGCGAGGTTGTCTTTGCCTTGTCCCATCAAAAAAACAATGATGAATTGTCACCCGAATGCATCTATCGCCAACGTGGGAGGGGTCTGCTCCAATAAGCATTGTCTTGTCATGTTGTGCGAAGTAACATCTGGTGCAAAGGAAAGAAGAAATCATAAGATACATTATCTCAGTATCCACATTTAGATCCTATAAGGCACATCAGATTGAACCCACCTAGAGATGGTTATATCTGTACTTTGTCTGGTGATATCTATGAGTCCATCATCATAATCACGAAGGCTGCATCGGTCTATCCAAATGTGCCTAGAATTCGGTTTTATCTGAATGCCATCAACATCATGTCCTCTACCGCCTTGAAACTCAAGGTTGCAGACAATTATGTGTTCACATTCCTTCATTCTAAGGCCCTTTCCTGTGAGCTTTACTCTCTGGCCTCGTCCATCAATTGTCTTATAAGATGACACACTCAAGTAAGACGAAAGGTGAATGGTGCCAGAAACCTCAAAGACAATCCACAGTGGTTCTTGTTTTCGACATCCTTCACGAAGTGAGCCTGGACCATCATCTGAATACCAAAACATAACATTTTATTTATCCCAAATGCAACATGGAAAGATTCGAATTTCCATCCAGCCAATAAAAAAAACTCACAGACCTAATATAAAGTTTCATAGAAACAACCCAATTTCTCAGAAATGTAATAGTGATATTGTCACTTCCACAAATCCAATTCCAATTCCAATTTCGCTTTTCATTAGCAGCTGTTTATAACATGTTCAAATTTTCCATATTTTTATTTTTGTTTGCGTAGAAAGCCTGAAATATCATCAATGAGAAGGTTTTAAAAAAACAGCTATGGGATCCAGGCCCCAGCCAATCTGGTCCTTTCTCCAGCCATGTGAGACAGTTTCTTCCAACCCCACATTAAATTTTGCTCAGAAACAAAACCCCACACAATATCAAGCATGGGATATGATATACATATAGAAATTTGACTGCTACACAATCACTGACCTAAATGATTTTAAAAATGGCCAAGAAGTAAAACCAGACGAACCTGCCAAAGTGGTGACGAAATAGAGCGGCCCGTGGAGGCCGCCGATGGCGAACCGGCCGAAGCCCTCGGCCCGACCGGACAATGCTCTCAAGCTGAAATCCACGTCGGCGTACGGTAGCGAAGCCATGTCCGTCTTCCTGTGTCTGAAATTTACCTAAAAACGAACATGCGGATCACAACAGCAAACTGATTTACCCCACCCCCTTTATTTATTTACCGTTGTTAATGTTTACTACCAATTACACCTGCAGTTTTTTTTTAAAAAATTTGGACTCTATATTGGGTATAATATTGAATCTTCCCTTTTTTAATATTGCCTCCTCCTCAAGTACAATTCTACATTTCTCACTCAAATCACTCTTTACACATGTCGTTGGCATTTTAAAAAAGTCATTAGTGAAACTCTTAAAAATGGAAATTTTTTCACTCTTCTATAAGGGAGGAATGTAAGATTAATTTACTGAATTTTATATTCAAATATAAGTCATGTAGTATTAGTTTTTTTTTTGGTCTAAGTTTTGTTAACAAAAAACTTGCGGGCTTCATCCGTCGCTAACCCTAGTAATCTCTTTAATTTTTGTTATTTTGTGTAAGAGTATTTTGGTCGTTTCGTGTCCATTTCATTGAATCGTGAATTTTCACACCAAACAATGAAATGAGCATGAAAGTATCATAATACTCTTGCATGTGACGAGTACATAGACGCCGGCTCATACACAAATTGACAAAAAGTAGACTAAAATCCGTGAGGATACATACATATTATTAACGAGAAAGTAACTTGAATTAGGCTGGGTTAGGGTTCCAATATCACGAACCATTAAAAAATAAAGGAAAGAAAGAAAGATGCCAACAAAATGAAAAAGCCCTAGGACTTGGAGGCCCACATTTTCAAGAGTCTCATTATGAGCATTTACGGCTCTGATGATATAAATGGAAAGGCTGGCCCATTGGTGTATGGTGCCTTTCTTGCATCACAGGCCTTTACTCTTTTTTTTTCTTTTTTTTTTAATAACGAGAGCACAGGCCTTTACTTCAGTCACACCCAACTTTCATTACAGGCTGGATCTTAAAATTTATGCATATGTACAACATAATTAATTAAAAATTATACTAATGTTTTTATTTTCATTTTTTCCAGCAACAATTATACACAAGGTGTACAACATAATTAATACTTAGTCCAAAATATTAGGAGAGATAATATGTATCAACTTCATCTTAAATTATTGCAACAAATATGTATCATTGATTTCATTAATTAGAAGATAAATCAAGCATTAATTGGACTTAAATTTGCAAACATGTGAGCTTTCACATGTCACATCTGATGTTGTTTAGATCATAAACAAAAGTTCCAAATTATAATCCACAATTTATAGTATAAAGTAGTGTGCAGTGGTACTAGTTTCCACACACGAGTAGAACCAAGTAAAAATCTCTCAGCTTTTTCTCTCCATTTTCATGGAGCTTTTCATGGCAATGTGTTTATTGCCTCTGTTCTGTGCTTGTCTCTACCTCTGTAAGTTGGTTCTTCAATGGAGGAACCAACAATGCTACTTGCTGGCCTATGAATGCTACAAGGCCACCGATGACAGGAAACTCGACACTGAGTCCTGTGTCAAAATCATTCAGCGGAACAAGAACCTTGGCCTAGAAGAATACAGGTTTCTCCTCAAGACTATTGTCAATTCGGGCCTCGGGGAAGAAACTTACGGTCCAAGAAATGTCATTGCTGGCCGTGAAGATTGCCCTAGCTTGGAAGATGCACTGTGGGAGATGGATGATATATTATCTGTCACACTTGACAAGCTGTTTGACAAAACAGGAATTTCACCTTCGAAAATAGACATACTTGTTGTCAATGTGTCACTCTTCTCCCCTGCGCCTTCTCTAACGGCTAGGATTATAAACCATTACAAGATGAAGAAGGATATCAAGGCCTTCAACCTCTCTGGCATGGGCTGCAGTGGGAGCCTTGTGGCCATTGATCTTGTGCAGAACTTGTTCAAGACATACAAGAATGTACATGCTGTTGTTGTGAGCACAGAGTCCCTTGGTCCAAATTGGTACCGCGGCAAAGTGAAGCCTATGATTCTTGCTAACTGTCTTTACCGGTCAGGAGGGTGTTCTATGCTTTTCACAAACAACAAGGCTCTCAAGCACAGAGCCCTCTTGAAATTGGAATGCATTGTAAGAACCCATCATGGTTCGAGTGATGAAGGCTATGGCTGCTCCATACAAGTAGAAGATAAACATGGGTTCAGGGGTTTTAATCTCAGCAAAAGCATAGCCAAAGTTGCTGCCAAAGCTCTTACTATGAACCTGCGCGTGCTGGTGCGCAAAGTGCTGCCGCTGACTGAATTGCTGCGCTATGTGATCATGTCTCGCCGCCAAAACAAAATTGCTGAGCATCGCCGCGGTGTTGGAGCAGGCGGGACAGGTTTGAATCTCAAGGCTGGACTTGAGCACTTCTGCATACCGCCTACAGAAGGTGCAGTTGTTAATGGGGTTGGCAATAGTTTAGGCCTCAACGACTATGATCTAGAGCCTGCTCGAATGGCACTTCACCGATTTGGCAACACATCCTCCGGTGGCCTTTGGTATGTTTTGGGATACATGGAGGCCAAGAAGCGACTTAAGAAGCGAGACAAGATTCTGATGGTGAGCTTTGGTGCAGGTTATGAGTGCAATAATTGTGTGTGGGTGGTGTTGAGGGATTTGCATGATGCCAATGTGTGGAAAGACTGCATAGAAAGGTACCCTCCAACAACTTTGGTCAACCCTTTCATGGATAGGCTTAGTTGGATCAATGATGAACGCCTAAGCTTTGTCACATTTGAGGAGGTTATGAATGCAGTGCGTGTAGGTGGCGTTGGACCTGGATGATGCCAATGTCTGAACTGAAAAGACTGCAAATAACATTGGTCAATCCTTTCAAGAGAGGTACAGATATTGGTTAGATCAAAATGAAGAATATTTTTCTAAGCTTATCTGTTCACTCATTTTGCATAGAAAGGCTTAGTTCTACTCTTTCTATGCAGCACCATTGCTTTGCAAAATACATTATGTGAGGAACTATTCTTTTGAGCAATTAGTTTCTTTTGTAACATATTGCATTTGTAATTATTGCCACAGAGATTGATGTATTTCTCAACACAATTTGATGTCAGAACTATCAAAAAACCATGTAGCGGTTATATGGTAAAGATTTATATTTGCCACTCCAGAAGGAGCATGATGTGTTTAAGAAAGAACAAAAAACTGTTCTGCCACAATCTGAACTCCAGAAAGGAGCATGATGTATTTTCTGAAGATAACAAACAAGTCTGCATTTTAACTCAATAAGACTACTTGGTATTCCTGAAGGGTCAAGAAGTTCTGTTCTGGGAAACTTTCTCAAAGGCCTGTACCTTTTCACAAACTCATATTCTGGCTTTCCAGAAAAGTGCTTTTATCAAATTAAAGTGAGTGGTTAAATCACATATTACAAAAAATAAATAATAAAAAGCCTGCAAAAGTGAGTACCAACTGGGTGATGAAATTGTCCTTCCACATTTAATTTGACAGTGCAACTGGATGATGGTTGGTTTGAAATTTACCCCTTCTAGGTCAACAATGGTGAGTGGCTGGCATGCTAAGCCATGCAGCCAAAATAACCAGAGGAGGAAAATTGGGAAGCAGTGAATAAAAGCTAGTCAAGAACTTTTCACCACTATATCAATTTGAACAGAGAATAAGTAATTTTCATGCTGCCAAAATTCTGAGTTGGAAAACTTTTACTGTGATCATGCAGTAAGAAAGTGAAAACAAAGGGTAGGGAACTGTCAGTTGTGTTGATGGTGGCCTATATTAATCCAGTGGGGACGAGAGTTCTATAAATCTCATCTTCAACCCATAGAGAAACTAGATCATGTTTGGGAGATAATTTTACCCCCATTATAAGGTTTGGCAAAAAATATGATCAATCATAAATGTAATTTTAGCTCCCCATGAGCAGGATGATGAAAAGGAAACTAATCATCTTGCTTTCTCCTACCGACCTCATCCTTTCTCTTACTCGCATTTCACATCGTTATATCTTTCTTCTTTTGCTATTTAATTAATAACTTCAACAACTTGGGGAGGTGCATTGATCATGATTATTTAGAACACGTTTTCAGCTGATACATGCTTTAAATCATCCTAAAGGACACATAAAAGTCCAGAACCATTTTCATATGCTGTTAGCCTAGCCTAATTGTGCATTACGCGATAGCGATTTGACATACTGGGATTAACCGTGTTTCCTTTTTGATTAATAACTTCAGAACCATTTTCATATGTTGTTAGCCTGGCCTAACTGTCAGTCTCAGTTGTGCTGATGAGTATAACTACAAATCAAACACCTAATCCCCAGTTTTCCTTAGGGGCTTTTGCCTGCCTGTTCACCAAAACAAAACAAAAAAGGACCTAATTCCCAGGGAACATGACAATGCTATCTACCAGATCCACTGTCTGTTCATTTATGACGCACATGACATTAAGACTTCAAACTTACATTTTATATATCTTGGGGAGACCCTCAAGGGTGGAGTGCGAACAAATCCAACCTTTCCTTTTTTTTTTTTTTCCCCTTCAAAGAAATAGTCCATGAAAAAGACAAATCATGCAGGCACATCAGGAGCTCATCACATTATCTGCAGCTAATTTCTGGGGCCATTTATCTTTTCCATTGTATGGCATAACCATGTGCCAGTTTTCTTGGGAGCCTGGTATTAGAGTTAAAGGAGATTAACAAGCAGCAGATTAACACCATCTAAAAATTAAGATGCATTTTAAAAGTACATATGGGAACTAATCATAATCCGGTATTAAATAATCTCATTTCCTCATGATTAGTTAGCACATATGTTCCTTCAGCAGTGAGTCCTTTCTGAAAATGTGCAAAAGATAAATAGATTGCTTTGCTTTTGCGCAATTAGGCCAGCGCCTAATTAACAACCAACGAGAAAATGTCTGCATATACTTAGGCTGTTCCATATTCCATATTTTGCAGTCTTAATCAAAGAGTTCTTAGCTCCTTCTCAGTATTTTAAAGAGGACGTAGGAACAAAACCTTCTTCTCTTATCATTTTTCTAACATATATAGAGCCAGTTCTAAAGATTTCCAGCCAAAGATAACATATGGAATTAACGGTAATGAAGTAGAAAACCAGCAAAACATGGTCAGATATGCATGCACTTGATCATCACCATTAATCATTTGATCCAGCCTTAAAAAAATAACTAATAAAATCCCACATAACTCAAAAAAATAAAAAATAGACTCTTAAAAAAATAAAAAGTCCTGTTGTTTTGACAGAAACTTACAGAAAAATATATAGACAAATTTTAAACTGTTTGATATTAATTTTGGTGTTAAAGTATATCTAAGAGGAGAGGTGGCAACTTGGCTAGTGTAGATGTGAACCGTTGAGTCATGGACGCTTGCTAAGAGGACAGGTGGCAATTTCTGGTTGTGCCTTAATAAATACCTGCTATATTTGTAGGTAGAAAGTAGAGGGATTTTCATTAATGATCACAAGCAGCATAGTTCATCACCATCTATTTATAGAAGGAGGTGACTGTGCAGTCTAAGTACTAAGATAGTTGTTGAAGTTTTGCATGCAACTCACATTTGATACTTCACAATATTCTAAACCCCCCTCTATCTCTCTTCATCTCTCACAAACACACAAACAAAAGAGAGCTGTTGGGCCATGGAGATCTTCACGACAATGTGTCTTCTCACCCTTTACTATGGTTTCTTTTGCCTCTGCAAGTTAGTTCTCCAAAAAAGAGACCAGAGCTGCTATATGCTGGCTTATGAGTGTTACAAGGCCAAAGAGGACATGAAGGTCAACAGTGATTCCTGCGCAAAAATCGTCATGCAGAACAAGAATCTGGGATTGGAAGAACTCAGGTTTCTCTTGAAAACTATTGTCAATTCCGGCATTGGTGAAGAAACTTCTTGCCCAAGAAACATCATTGAATGCCGAAATTCAACCATAGAAGATGAGCTTCATGAGATGGATGGTATAATATTTGACACACTTGACAAGCTTTTTGCTAGGTCTACTTCAATTTCTCCTTCACAAATCGACATTCTGGTTGTCAATGTGTCAATGTTCTCCCCTGCACCCTCTCTAACATCTCGTATAATAAATCGTTACAAGATGAGGGAGGACATCAAGACCTTCAACCTCTCAGGAATGGGATGCAGTGAAAGTCTCATTGCTATTGATGTTGTACAAAACTTGTTCAAGTCATACAAAAACGCAAATGCAATTGTTGTAAGCACAGAATCCATAGCTCCTAACTGGTACTGTGGCAAAGAAAAGTCCATGATGCTCACCAACTGTCTGTTCCGCTCGGGAGGGTGTTCGATGCTGTTCACAAACAACAGAGACCTAAAGCACCGAGCCATGTTGAAGTTAAAGCATCTGGTACGAACCCACATTGGCTCAAGTAATGAAGCGTATGATTGCTGCATACAGGCAGAAGATGAGAGTGGATATCAAGGTTTTCGCCTTACCAAATACCTCACAAAAGCAGCTGCTCTGGCTTTTACAATGAACCTCCAAATTCTAGTCCCTAAAATGCTTCCACTAAGAGAAATTCTCAGGTATCTGTTGGCATCTCTGCTTCATAATTTAAGTAATAAGAGCCAAAACCTAGAAGCAGATGGGGGAGATGGTGTGAAACTGAATATTAAGACTGGGATCGAGCACTTTTGCATTCACCCTGGTGGAAGAGCAATCATAGATGGGATTGGTAAGAGCTTGGGGCTAAGTGATTATGATGTAGAGCCATCTAGAATGGCCCTTTACAGGTTTGGTAACACATCAGCAGCTGGCTTTTGGTATGCTTTGGGATACATGGAGGCCAAGCAGAGGCTTAAGAAGGGCAACAGAATTCTGATGAGTGGATTTGGAGCAGGTTTTAAGTGCAACAATATTGTGTGGGAAGTACTCAAGGACTTGGAGGATGCCAATGTTTGGAAAGATTGCATAGACAGTTACCCTCCTGAAACCCTAGTCAATCCATTCATGGAGAAGTATGGTTGGCTCAATGATGAATATCTAAGCTTTCTTAGGCTTGATTTTTCCCAAATATTTGCTTAACTTTAGCTGTTTTGTTTAAGTATCCATCTTTTTCCTTAATTGTATGCCGTATTGCTTATGGATTTAGGGCTAGTTTGGTATTGTTGTGTTTAAAAAAAAAACTGTTGTGTTGCGAAAATAATTAATTGTCGAATAAAGCAGTTAAGCTTTTGGTAAACTCTACTTGTAAAAGTGCATAGTATTTGATAAACTCTATTTATAAAAGTATTGTGAGTGTTAAAAGTGCCGGTACTCATACATGATGTTAAAAGTGTTATTTATTTACTGAAAAGACAAAATCAATATCATTACATATACTTATGTTTTTATTAATATTTTATCTCATGAATTTATTTGATTATATATATTTTTTTATCTCATCAAATTATTTGATGAACATTACAACATAGGGGTGGGCACGGTTCGGTTTGGACCGGTTTTTGCCTCAAATTAGAACCGATCCGATACTATTCATGCGGTTTGGTTCGGTTCGGTTTTAATTAAAAAAATTCAAAAACCGTCCGGTTCGGTTTGAACCGGTTTCGGTCCGGTTCCGGTTCCGGTTCGGTTTTGAACCGGATTATAAAAATTATTTTTTTAAATTGTTTTGTAATACAATTCTCAACTGAAATATTATTTTTTTACTTGAAAATTAACAAATTATTCAATTTCATATAATTAATAAATATTAAAGTGAGAAAAGATAGATATTTTGACATTGAACTTGGATAAATATTAGGTTTTTTTTAGTGAAATTAAAAATATAGCATTAAATATAAATATATATTGAAATTATATATTTTTTTAGTTTCACCGGTTCGGTTCGGCCCGGTTCGGTTTTTGAAGACATGGAACCGGATCCGAATCCGGTCCAAACCGGTCCGGTTCGGTTTTTGACCGGTTTTTGACTTTTTGGTCAACTCGGTTTTTTTCCGGTTTGGTTCGGTGTGATTCGGCTCGGATTTCCGGTTTGCCAGTTTGAGTGCCCACCCCTATTACAACATATGAAACGGCAGTTAGAATTTCAACATATGCATGCGCCCATAATTTTGTTAGACCACTGCCATCATTGTTTTCCCTTTTTTTTTTTTTTTTGGGAAGAATCGAAAACGTTAATCAAAGGGTGAGATCTAGAGATGACATAGATGGTGAGCTGAGGATTTAAGCTCTCAACGAGGAAGAAGAAGAGTAAAGTGGGGATAAGACTTGCCTCAAGTTTCAACGCACCACAACCCCTAAACGGGGCCTTAATTAAGTTTATGATTGTTTGAAGTTACTCAAGTAAAGTGTGTTAAATTTTGCATAGCGGCCCACTACTAGCAACATCGATATTGTCTTTAACTTTTAATCACTTACAAAGTTCAATATGTGTAAGGTTTTATCACAAAAGGCCTTAGTGATATTAGTAGTGGAATTATTCATTATATCTTGTATTTTATTTGTGGGGTGCATTCAACATGCCCCCTCATGTGGGACCATCACATAGTGGGCCAAGTCCACATCGGAGTCAAACATTCAAACCCAACACGTGATCACCACGTATTGGATAAGGGACAAGGATAAACATTCAAGTCCAATACGTGACCACTACATATTGGGTAAAGAGTAAGGGTAAATACCCAATATTTTAGGCCCAGTCATTCAACTCGCTCTAATACCATGTTAAATTCAGAGAGTTGGACTAGAGGCCCTCTACTAGTAATACCGATATTGTCTTCAACTTAACCAACTATAAAATTCAATATGTATGATGTTTTATCACAAAAGACTTCGATAATATTAATAATAAAACCATTCATTATATCTTGTATTTTATTTAAGAGAATGTATTCAATATATCCCTTACATGATACTTATATTCTTCAACAAAGAGTAGTGTTTTGTTTCATCAACTATATATATATATATATATTTCGAACTCCAACATAGATACAAAGCAGAAGATTCATCTCATTATTATACTGACATATGCTGAAAATATTTACCAACTCCAATGATATATATTCGTACGTACAGTTAGATCTTGGTGTTTTTCAACTTGCCAAATAAATATGAACTACTACAGTGTACAAAGTAAGGCTGAAAAGTATGCATTAGGCGGCGCTGGAAGTTTATCCTTTCACATATGCCAAAAGAATGCCTAGTAAAACGTGACTTCTGAGGTTAAATGACATTTACCATCTTTGAAATGTCTCTTTTCGTGAGTGGTTTGTTAAGTTTATATTCAATATGGCTTGTTTGGGAGTAATTTTGGATAGCTCAATTATTCTGAAAAGAAGTATCTCATATGTGCTTTTTCATATAATCAATTTAAGTGATTTTAAGTGATTTTGTGGATAAGCATCTCTAATGTGCTTCTCCATAAAATGAGAGAAGTGATTATTTGTTCTGTTCAAAATCACTCTCAAACGAGTTCTTTTATTTTAAAATGACAATTGGCTGATATTTCTAGGAAACAAATTACATTACCAAAAGAAGAAATTTAAGGAGGGAGGTGATGAAGAACTTTCTTCACCAATATTTGATTGTACGACTGCCATGTCTGATACACAATAAATTATACCTATAGTCTTCTCCCCAGTTGTTGGCTCAGTCGAAAGTTAGCCAATGCTGTCCTTACCACCAAAGTTAGCATAATAGCAGGCAGAACAGTTGAGCCAACTTCATAGACAATAGTGGTCAAATTAGACCTTTAGCCAGATACATATCCCTGGAAAATAATTTACTTTTTAAGCATTAAACTGAACACACTGCTCTATTTGTCAATCTGTGGTTGTCAAATTCACATTTTGAAATGAAGCCTCAACCAGGAAGCAGACAATTTTATAGAATGTGTAAAATCATTTGCAGAATTTACTTTACTTTTTTTTTTTTCTATAGAACATCATGGAAATTATACACAGACTGAGTATCTCATACTCAATTCTCGTCCACCAGTTTCCACTTGGGTTCAAAACCAGCATGTGAGGTATGAAATTGACAAAGGAACTAGCAAAATCAGAGTTTGGGGTCGTTGGAATTGCTTTAGAACTAGGCACTTTGTATTAAGTGTGATAGAGAAGGGCAATCTCCTCTGAATATGCTAAACTAAGTTTTTCTAAGTTGGCCGTTTTGAGAAGGGTTGAGGTGTAGGCACTTTTGTCCCACATCGGCTGAAGGAGCACGAACTAGCTAGAGTCGGGGTTATAAAATAAAGTAGCTGTTTATTTGAAAACTTACGGAGCCATGCGTCGAGCACAAAGCGAACTATTCTTTCGCCTTTTACTAAAGAATACCGTGTGCGCGTCGCTTTAAATGGCATACGCCTATTTTTTGAGGGGCGCACCTCTGTGGGTGCCCCTATAATTTGAGTTCGAATTATTTGGATTTTCTTATTTCTGGTGTTTGTAGCTTACCGTTGTACCCAAATGGTTTGTTATGTAAATAGCATGCTCTGTTTCCCATCGTTGGAATTGCATTTACTATTCACTTGCTAATTTCTAGCTGTACCTTCAGATTCACACCTTGGAAAGTTACATTTTTTTTGGGTAGGGCAATCATGTATACAAATCCTGCTCATATGGATCCATCATTATATGCTGTGTCGAAAATGGGTACTGTTTGGAGAATCAAATAGACATTAGACTTCATGAATTGATTATTCTTTGAAATTGGAATTATTATCAGACTCTGATCATTAATAACACCTCTTTGAATAAATTTGAAATGTTATTAGATATGACTAGATGATCACAACTAGATGTCTAAATGATTTTCAATTTGTGTAATTTTATGCAAAGATGATTTATGAATAAAGACTTGAAAAATAGATAGTTTTGAATTGTTGAAAAAAATCGTAATAAACCGTAAAAGATGTTTATGAAATAAAATTATTTGCATAAGTCCTTAAATAATAGGAATCTCTCATTAGAATGGGAATTATATACTGAGGAGTATCACGGCCAAAGATTAAACAAGAAGGACTTAGAAAACATGCGAACCCATAAAAACAACGGAAAAAAGGGGACTGATGATCTTGTGTGGTACACTAAAAAATAAGGAATCTCAAAGTTTCCTGCAGTTTGTTTTCTCTTTATATTAAATTTTCTTAATTAATTTTAAATTAGCCCCTGTGCACTAACATGATTTAACCCAATGAAAAAAGGGTTTTAACTTGCAGACTAGTGGTCTTAGGTTCGAATCCACATAGTACCTTGATAGTGTGTGTGTGAGAACCCCACCCATTGTAGTTCGCTTATATTATATTATATTTTTATTTTTTTTTAAAAAGCATGTGCTATGAGAGGCCTTTTTTCCACTCGACTTACAATTTTTTTGTTTTTGAAAGTCCATTTTCTAGACATGCGTTTAAAAAAAAAATAATGGTGCGTATTAAAACCTACCTTTTCATTTATTATTTATTATCTGACGTTTAATATGGGCAATAAAATAATTTGATGATTATGATTTAATTAAGGATCGTATGAATTTTTTTATGTTTTAATTTTCTCTCTTTTTTTTGTCGTAATATTACAAGTGATATTAAGGGAGGGGAGTTTTGTGATCACACACTACTAAAGTATATGTGAGACTACTGGTATACAAGTCAATACCCTTACAAATGATATTTTTGTTAAAATAGATAGCAGCAAGTCAAACAAATTTCGATCCCATTGTTGGTAACAAGCATATAGCACTTAGTTATTTACGAATATAACTAAAAAATTCCACAGGCTACATGGTTCGCTGGAGGCATATTTTCTATGCCATAATAGAATGTAGCAAATTATACCCAACTAAATTTCAAGGCTGATAAACCTCAGGAAGTTGAAGACCCGCACTTGCAGCCGATTTTCCAAGTACTTTTTTCATCTCATCTGATTTATCTGTAGTTATGTTGTAATAGAATGGCTGTTCCAATATCCAGTGGGACAACAGTCCAACATTCAAAGAATAAAGCAATTCAATTTATTTGAAACCTAGTTACACATGAATTTGATTAAATTTGTATTCTGGGTTTGATTAAGATGGTGGGTTGAAATAAGCAATGCAAGTGCCTTGAGCGCAGTTTGGTTTCTGAATAACCAGTGTGGTGCATTAGTCTAGTGGAAGACGAATCTGCCATTTTGATCATAGCCTATTGATTTTATATCTTAGAGTGGAACTCATGAGTTTTCAAATATATTCTGGAGTTCTGCAACCTAGAATTAGAACCTGAAAATGCAAACATGATGCAACTTGAAAGCATATATAGACTTATTTCATTTTGCCATCTAGAGAAATATAGTGTTTTCTATGGGAATGCACTTGAAAATATGCACCCACTCCCAAGAAATCCAACTGAATGTGCTATTATAAATATGAGAGACTTCATTGCAACTGTCTTCTATTGGAGAGTTATTTCTGTTGTGCGAAAACACTCCAAGACCTTGTTGTTGATGAACTTCGCAATTATAACACACAAGCTACACAAAGATAAAGCACACACAAACCGAAAAGTAAACACGCACACAAAGACTTAATGTACATACATAGCCCACTTGCTAGTTTCGTGCTGTAACTTCAAATTCAAATTCATGTCTCTTGGAAGAAATAGTGAGATGATAAAAGATAATTCACACCTTGGAAAGTTACATTTTCTTGAGCAGGGCAATAATGAAATCCCACATAACCCCAAAACCAAACATTTCAGCAACAAAAAATATTCAAAAGTCCTGTTGTTTTTACAGAAATTTAAAAGACTATATATATATATATATATATAGAGAGAGAGAGAGAGAGAGAGAGAGAGAGAGAGAGAGAGAGAGAGAGAGAATTTAGAACTGTTTGATATTAATTTTAGCGTTGAAGTTTTTGTAAGAGGAGAGATGGCAACTTGGCTAGTGTAGATATGAAGCATAACTCCCTCTCAATAACTTGACTGAAACTCTGACCAGTTAGGCTGTTCGTTCAGTCATGGCTTGTCGTTTTATTGCATGGTTGTGCCTATCGCCTAACCATAAAATTAATCTTAATAAATACCTGCTATATTTGTAGGTAAAAAGTAGAGGTCTTTCCATTAGTGATCACAAGCAGCATTAGTTCATCACCATCGATTTATAAGAAAGAGATGGGTGCAGTGTAGGTTAAGTACTAAGATAGTTGTTGAAGTTTTGCATGCAACTCACATATAACACTTCACAATTCTATCTCTCTCCATCTCTCACACCCACAAACAAAGAGAGCTGTAGGGCCATGGAGATCTTCATGACAATGTCTCTTCTCACTCTTTTCTTTGGTTTCTTCTGCCTCTGCAAGTTACTTCTCCAAAGGAGAGACCAGAGCTGCTATATGCTGGCTTATGAGTGCTACAAGGCCAAAGAGGACATGAAGCTCAACTGTGATTCCAGCGCAAAAATCGTCATGCGGAACAAGAATTTGGGATTGGAAGAACTCAGGTTTCTCTTGAAAACTATTGTCAGTTCTGGCATTGGTGAAGAAACATCTTGCCCACGAAACATCATTGAAGGCCGAAATCCAACCCGGGCAGATGAGCTTTGTGAGATGGATGGTATCATATTTGACACACTTGACAAGCTTTTTGCCAGGCCTAGTTCAATTTCTCCGTCACAAATTGACATTCTGGTTGTCAATGTGTCAATGTTCTCCCCTGCACCCTCTCTAACATCTCGTATAATAAATCGTTACAAGATGAGGGAGGACATCAAGACCTTCAACCTCTCAGGAATGGGATGCAGTGCAAGTCTCATTGCTATTGATGTTGTACAAAACTTGTTCAAGTCATACAAAAACGCAAATGCAATTGTTGTAAGCACAGAATCCATAGCTCCTAACTGGTACTGTGGCAAAGAAAAGTCCATGATGCTCACCAACTGTCTGTTCCGCTCGGGAGGGTGTTCGATGCTGTTCACAAACAACAAAGGCCTAAAGCACCAAGCCATGTTGAAGTTAAGGCATTTGGTACGAACCCACATTGGCTCAAGTGATGAAGCGTATGATTGCTGCATACAGGCAGAAGATGAGAGTGGATATCAAGGTTTTCGCCTTACCAAACACCTCACAAAAGCAGCAGCTCTGGCTTTTACAATGAACCTCCAAGTTCTAGTACCAAAAGTGCTTCCACTGAGAGAAATACTTAGGTACCTGGCGGTATCTAGGCTTAAAAGTGCCAAAAGCCAAAAGCCAAAAGCAGATGAGGGAGTTGGGTTGAATCTTAAGACCGGGATTGAGCACTTCTGCATTCACCCTGGTGGAAGAGCAATCATAGATGGGATTGGTAAGAGCTTGGGGCTAAGTGATTATGATGTTGAGCCATCTAGAATGGCACTTCACAGGTTTGGCAACACATCAGCAGCTGGCTTTTGGTATGCTTTGGGATATATGGAGGCCAAGCAGAGGCTTAAGAAGGGCAACAGAATTCTGATGAGTGGATTTGGAGCAGGTTTTAAGTGCAACAATATTGTGTGGGAAGTGCTCAAGGACTTGGGTGATGCCAATGTTTGGAAAGATTGCATAGAGAGTTACCCTCCTAAAACCTTAGTCAATCCATTCATGGAGAAGTATGGTTGGCTCAATGATGAATATCTAAGCTTTCTTAGGCTTGATTTTTCCCAATTATTTGCTGAACTTCAGCTGTTTTGTTAAAGTATCCATCTTTTTCCTTAATTGTATTCCGCATTGCATTGCGCATGGATTTGTTGAAGTTTATGATTGTTTGAAGTTTCTCAGGTAAAGGGTAGTGTTTTGTTTCATCAACTAAGTGTCAAAAGAGAAACAGAAAGCTTGTTCATTGTGTTTAAGTAAACAGAAAGCTTGTTCTACTATATAATTTTCAAACTCCAACAGAAGTACAAGGCATTACTTCACTGACATATGCTTAAAATATTTACTAACTCTTCAAATCAATGGTTAACTTGATAAGAAAAAAAGGAGGGGGAGATGAAAAGTATGCATATAGGCGCTGGAAGTTTATCATTTTCACATATAAATATGATGTCTCTTTTCTGAGAGTGACTTCTGAGGTTCACATCCACTATCTTGGCATCTGGTTTTGGAAATGGCAATTGGCTGATATCTCTAGGAAACAAATTACATGAAAGATTCAATTCAAACAAAGAATGATTCTTGGGCAATTTATTTTCATTGCAGTGTTGTTCACCAATATTTGATTGTATCACTGCCATGTCTGATACACAATAAATTCTGAATTAAAAGTCTTTTCTCCCCATGTGTTGGCTCAGACGAAAGTTAGCCAATGCTGTCTTGAGCTTGACCATCAAAGTAATAAATTGGCCAACAAGAGTAATAAATCACCTGTCTACTGGTTTTCCGGGGGAGCAAAGTTAAGTCAAATTCATAGACAGTAGTGGTCAAATTAGGCCTTTAGCCAGATACACTGTATCCCTGAAAAATAATTTATTTTTTAAGCATTAAACTGAAGAGACCGGAACTTTTTGTCAATCTGTGGTTGTCAAATTCACATTTTGAAATGAACACTCATTTAATCCACCAAGCCTCAACCAGGACTTCATCACAATTATACACAGACTGAGTCTCCTACACAATTCTCGTACACAGACTGAGCCTCAACCAGGGTTTAATTTATTTCATGTAAGATACGAAATTCACAAAGGAACTAGCAAACTCAGAGCTTTGGGTCATTGGGATTGGATGGGAATAACTAAGATGAGCAGAGGCATGCTGCGGTTGAAGATGAAGGACTAGAGGAAATAATAAGTGTGGCAGATAAGGGTAATCTCCTCTGCATATGCTAAGCTAAGTTCTTCTAAGTTGGCCGTCGAACTATTATATGAAAAGTCTTTGAGGTGTGGGAACTTTTCTCCCACATCGGCAGAAGGAGCAAGAACAAGTAGTTTCTCGCTTATAAAATAAAGCAGCTGATTCATTAATAATTTACGGAGCCATGCGTCGAGCACAAAGCGAACTATTCTTTCGCCTTTTACTAAAGAATACCGTGTGCGCGTCGCTTCAAATGGCATACGCCTATTTTTGGAGGGGCGCACCTCTGTGGGTGCCCCTATAGTTGTAGTTTAAATTATTTGAGTTTTAACTTATTGGCCGTCTGGTCATTTGTTAATAAATTAAATGAAGTGTTGTAGTTTATTAATTTGTTAATAAATTATTTTGGATTTTCGTCCTATGAGAATATTTGATTGATTGATTCCGTTTTCTTCTGCATCTCTTTCTCCATGCAAAATGGATCGAAATAAGAGGACTACATCTGGGAGGTGTTGCCCCAAGGCCCTTCAATGCCTAAGTTAGTTCAAGAATTTGTAAAAAACTAATAGCTAACTAAAAGGGGACGGAGTTGTATGTATGGTATGAACCGGCTAGCGGGGGCCCTGTGTGGTGGCTGGAGCCTTGTGTAAGAGGGAGAAAGAGTGTGGCGACTAGGGTTTGTGAGGGAATTTCTAAAGAGTTTCAGGTAGAATTTTAGACATACCTCAACCCTTGTGCATAACCATCTATTTATAGAGGCATCAAAAGCTAGTGTTTCAGAGGAATAATTATGCAGATGGAAATAAATTATTCTTTCCTGATTTGGCGAGATTGACTTAATTAGGGATTTGATTTAAATTAAATCCCTAATTAAGATAGAAATCAAATCAATCACAATTAAATCAGGTAACTCCCAATTAGGTCAAATAATCCCCAAATGGAAGGAAATATTTGACGTAGGGTTTTGCTAGAATTTGGTTCCCACACTCACTAATCCCGGAATTGACAACAGTTTTCAAGAGAAACCTGAATTCCTCAAATCCCAGATTCTTGTTCCGCAGAACAATTTTTACGCATGAATTAGTGTGGAGCTTCATGTCCTCTGGGGCCTTGTAGCACTCATAGGCCAGCAGATAGCACGATTGGTCTCTCCTTCAGAGAACACACTTACAGAGCCAGGACAAGTCAAAGAAAAGAGCAAGCAAACACATTGCCATGAAGAATTCCATGATCCTTGCTGTGTGTGTGAGAGATCATAGAAGAGGGGTTCTGAATTTTTTTTTAAAGAAAGGGGCTCAAATAATAGGTACTCATTTTGATGAACAAGTAAATATAGTCAGACAGAGGACAAACCAATAATAAACAGTATGGCAAGCCATGACTGAGCATTAATTGGAGATAAGATTTTAGACAAGTATTCAAATCATTGAGAGGGAGTGATACTCCATATCTACACTTGCCAAGTTGCCATACCTCTTCCAAAACCAAAATTAATGTCAAGCACTGATTTGTTCATACATTATTGTCTTGTAAATTTCTTTAAAAACAGTGTGATTTATTTTAGAAGTGCTTTGTTTATTGCATGTTATGTGCGCTTTTACTGATTTACCTTCTGATGGTAAGGATGGCATTGGCCAACTCATTCAATACATTTTCGGAGCCTAAACAATGTGTGTGTAGCAGTAAAACAACAGGGTCATGAAAAAAAAAGGGTTAATTGTTTTCTTAGTCCTTCAATTTAGACTCGATTTGCATTTGAGTATCTCAATTTCCAAAATGGTACTCATGGTCTTTTAACTTCATTTTCGTTAAGACAAATAGTCCTATCGTCAATTTTGATAACTTTTTTGGTAAATACAGGAGTAACATGATATTTTTGTATTAAAACCTAAAAAATAAATAAAAAATTATATCTTTAAAATAACAATAAAATTAAATTAAATTAAAAACCAACACAAAACAAAAAATTCAGCAGTAAATGATAATAAAGATTCTCTACACTGTAGCACTTCAGAGGTTAAATTAAATGATGATATTCAGACCAATAAAGGAACAAATTAGATCTCTTAGATCTCTGGTTCCCTTTTGGAGATTGGTTTAGTCATCTCTTGTTGAAGCAAAAGGACCAAACTGAAGAGTTGTCAAAGGAATGCGTAGAGCTGAGTTCACAGCAAAATTCGAACCTTCCTAAGATTAGGATGGTTGGAATTTCAACTGGTGAGGCAGGGCAGATGAGTAAAGCAACTTTAAAGAAGATGATGGAGGATTTGACGAAAGAATTGGAGCAGCCGGATGCAGGAAATGCTGGTGGTAGTGATATGAGTAATGAGATCAAAATCAATCATCGTCCCCGACCCACCGACCCCAAAAAATCTCATCATTCCCGACCCCATTCCAATTCCCCCACCCCCATCTCATCATCCCCGCTTCCACCACCTTTCTCTCTTTCTCTCTCTGCTACAATTTGGTTGTAATATAATATGGGCACTTGATTTCCAGACACTATAAGAACTGTTGAGGGTTACTCTAATATTATTGTGATGCGGCACTTTGAGAGTGGTGCAGCCAAAAGGGCGGCAGCAACTGCTGGCATTCCTTGAGAGATCCGGGTTAATTAGGTAGCCGCGGTCGATGGCGTACCGCAGTTGGGGATTGTGGCTGAGGGATCGCGCTCGCCGCCGAGTCCAACTTTGATTAGGCCGCCGTCGTTGTCCAACAAGACGACGTTTTGATACATGTCCAGGTGGATGGGGGTTGGGTGATGGGAGTCTAGGACTGATTTGGTGCGAGATTGAGGTTGAGGTTGAGGTTGAGGTTTAGGTGGAGGTCTGACTCGCTGGGTTTGGGGTTTAAAGGGTATATTGCAAAGATGAGATGAGCTGGAGTTGCAGAGATGGGAATTGAGGGAGAGCTGGAGTTGCAGAGATTCTGGGCTGGACTGGAAGGAGAGAGGGATTGAAATTTTGTTTATTTTGATTTTTATTTGATAGGTTTTAATTGAATTTAAATATTTTATTGATATTTATTTCACCAAAGCTTAAAAATATATATATAATTACCATTTTTTTGTTTTCTTAAATATTTTATTCATATTTTAATTAATTTAAAATTTAAAATATATAAAAATACTATTTTACCCCTGTATTTAACAAAAAAGTTAACAAAATTGACAACATGACCATTTGTCTTAACGAAAATGAAGTTGAAGGACCATGGATATCATTTTGGAAATTGAGGTACTTAAATGCAAATCGGATCTAAATTCAGGAACTAATAAAACGATTAACCAAAAAAACAAAACAAAACAACAGCAGCCTGATGAAGACGACGGAAAGCAAACGCTCACAACAATTGAAATATCAAAAATGGAAAAAGAGCAAAATAAGAGTTTTCTGGCAATGGGTTCTTCTTGAAACTTGGCTAGGAACTGAAATGGGGCTAATCAAACTAGATATGAGCAAAGTTTGAAGAGTAAAAATATAAAGAAATGCAAATCAAACTAGAGGGCATCAAAGAGAAGGAGATGAACTTGAAAGTAGAGCAAAAGAAAATGAGTCGTCATGATGCTGAGAATACACCAACAGAGCTGTGGAGGAATGGCCTGAATCAAAGGGGGATCCTGAAACGCTGGTATGGTCTTTGCTGAGTTAAGTTTTAGTATGTTGACCGCAATATAAGTCAAAAGCACAAGGCACTATAAGTCCCACATCGACATGCGGAGCTAAAACAATGTATGGTAGTTCGTACATAGGAAAACAGTCTCTCATTGCCAAAGTCACGGAGCCATGCATTGAGCACATAGCGAACTATTCTTTCGCCTTTTACTAAAGAATACCGTGTTCTCGTCGCTTTAAATGGCATACGCCTATTTTTGGAGGGGCGCACCTCTGTGGGTGCCCCTTATAATTCAAGTAAAAGTTACATTTGAAGTGGATATTTTTACCCTTTGATCGCGAACAGATTAAAATAATTGTACTAATTGCTTTGACCAGCCCCTACAAGATGAACTGCAAAATATTTTTGTATAAACTTTTAGGCCAAACTTTCATGTTAGTTGGAACTGAAACATCATTAAATATTCTTGTAAATCCTTGTCCTTTTTTGGTGCACTTGCGTGTGTGTGTTTTTTAAACAAGCAGAATTTTATTAATATAGGGGTAAATAAAAGAGATGTACAAGAAGAATACATCCCAAACAGAGGTTCTTACATACAATAAATTTAGAAAAATACTTCCAACAAGATATTGAGGGATAAATATTACAAATGAAGCCCAACTTATTGAAAGTTAATAGATAGATGATCAAGAAGAGTCCTTGCACCACCATTGCATCAAAGAGATCATGAGAACAACATATTCTGCTTCAACATGAAACTAGAAGCACCATAAGTGAGAGGGCCTTACCCTCAACATTTACCCAGCCAAAAAAGTCTACATCACTTCCAGCATCCCACACGATCTCATAGCACCCAAAAATGAAAGATTCATCTAGATCTAGTAACTCTACCTCCACAACATATTCTTCTGTGGTCAGTTGTTGTAACACACTGTTTTAAAGAGAAAAAACCCAGTTATATGATTAACATAACAAAGCTTTTGGGCTGGGGCATAATACATCCAAGCCCTTCGTGTACTTATCATATAAATATCGATAATATTAGGAAAATTTCGACTTCAATAATATCCTTCAATTACCATCAGCATTTGGTCAGTGTATCACGGTAATATCGTGATATGGACATAGAATAGAAAAAAATAATGAAAAGGCTTATACGCGTGCGCACATGGGGATTTGAACATTTGCCACTTCCATTCTTCCTCCAACGCCTTATCCACCACACTGTTGATGACTTTGTTTGTTATACACAAAACCAACCATTTTCTTACTCTTCATATCTCATGCCTTTTGGGATGGAATCGAGCGGCTCATAGAAAGAATCGAGACCCAATCTTCAAATGATTTTGTTTATGGGAAACGTCAACCATTCTCAAATCCATATGGATGACATGTTAACAATTATATGCAAAACTATTTTGGGAATTTATTATTTGATGGCTACTCTTCACAGTACATATACTCTGCACATAACTAGAGATAATGAAGATAGTGAAAAATTTGAACCTCATAGGAACTCTATGTGGTACTAAGTCACTCATGTATGTTACCATGCAATATATAAAGGGGAAAATATTTTAGTAAATCATTAAAAATAAATGATTATGGTATGTTAAATTTTCTTTCATTAATTACTACATATTTTCTAAACTCACGGTGTTTGTCAGTGCGCTATATAATCAACTTAAATCAAGTCAAACCCACAAAGTAATGCATTTCCTTCCAATTTTTTGTGATAAAATAATAGATATTTGACTAAATAAACATTCTCTAAAGTTTCAATCAAAATTTCCAAGTTTTTCTTTTCGTGGTTTGTATTCAATTTTTACCGATATTGATACTTTTCCAATATTTCAGTGTTTTTGGACCTCCGATATTTCTAAAACCCTCGATATTTTAGACATTGATTATGAGAATGATGCATAGCTTGGAATATTGCATTTTACTATGCAGGACAATATTGTTGCCTAAGTTTTGTATAGCTTGACATCATATCAAATCACATCATTTTTTATGTTGGCAGAAGTGCTCTTAAAAATATAAGGCCCTGTTCGTTTATGTTTTGAGAGCCCATTTTCATTTTGAGAGAACAAAAACAAACAAAAAACCTGTTCAGTGGGCAAAAACAGAAAACACAGAGAACGTTTTATGAAAACAAAAACAATTCCACGTCTACTCGTAGAAAACAGAAAAAAGCTATTTTCATTCTCACAGGAAACAACACTGAAAACACGCTGCTTCTCTCCCCATCAGACCAAAACCACCGTCAAACGCTGCCAACAGAGAATCACACACAGAGCTTGAACCACCAACATCACCCAATCAAAATCACCACTGCCCCATCGAACCAGATTGACATCACTGCCACTCAATTGAACCCAACAAAATCTCTACGCAATTGAATTGAACTACCATCGTTGAACAACTAATTGCCGAATCAATTTTCAGTCCAAGAAAAGGAAAATGAGCTGAGAAGCTATTGGAAGGTGAGGTTGCAGTGAGAGAGAGACAGAGAGAGGGTGCAGCAGCATGAAGAGAAAGTGGAAAAAAAGGGGGTTGGTCTGATTCTTCAATTTTGGAGAGAGAGAGAGAGAGAGAGAGAGAGAGAGAGAGAGAGAGAGAGAGAGAGGAATGATAGAATTGGGGTGGGTTTGCAGAGAGTGAAAGCGAAGGTTGGGTTGAGGTTTCAATTTTTTTTATAAAGATAATTCTAGTTTTATAATATATAATTTTATTCTATTTTTTAAATGATATTCTTTAAGATGCTTAAAAAATAATATACGTACTATTTTGTTTTGTTTTTGAAACTCACATATTGATTACATAATGTTGTATTAAAAAAAACATAATGCATTTTAATTAAAGTTACATACATATTCATTGTTTTTGTCATTTTTACATATTACTGTCAGATGCGTTTTCACTGTTTTTATTCTCTGAAAATAGTTTTCAACTAAGTTACCAGACGCGTTTTTATTCTCTAAAAATGCTCTCTGAAAACATTACCAGACGGGCCCTAAGATTTAGTTAGTATCATTCTACTCGCGCATGTGTGACTGACATGCGCTACTGACCCACAGCGTATACAATTATTCACAACTTTGTTGTAAATTGTACCCAACACTACTTTGAACAACAATAGATTCATGTTCGACGAAGGAACACAACCAACTGGTAAAAGATTAGTTTTAATATCCAAGGCAACCACCCAAATTTTGAGGAAAAAGTCCAGGAAAAAAGGGATCTTAAGTTCGATGGTCAAGAGGAATCAAATTTACAGTTTCTAATGTCCGTGAAGCCCTTATGGCTTAAACACTTCGGAATCAACAACCAAATATTCCTTACCTTTTTCTTGATGTACAATAAATTCATACATATCTGTGGAGGAAAGTCATGGAGTGGTGGAATAAAGCCACAATAATTTGTCGGTCTTCTATCTTCTTTCAAAGACATATCTATGCAAGCAAAGTAAACCACCCTTTGCTTTGAATCCGAAGTGTTTAAGCCCAAAGTTGAAATTGCTTCTCCAAGTATGAGAGCGTGCGCCTTGAGCGATAGCGCTACAGCTCCCACATCGACAAGAGAGCAAGAAGTAGGTAGTCACTGTAGAATAAAGCAAAGCAGCATGTGAAGGCTCAAAATACGGAGCCATGCGTTGAGCACAAAGCGAACTGTTCTTTCGCCTTTTACTAAAGAATACCGTGTGCTCGTCGCTTTAAATGGCGTACGCCTGTTTTTTGATGGGTGCACCTCTGTAGGTGACCCTTACAATTCAATTAAAATGTTTTTATTCGATTACTTTATTTTTACCTATTTTTATTCTAATATCTTAAACCTCTCAGAGGGGTTCTGGTGAAAAATTGAAAATCTGAGGGGATACAAGATGAGGTGGTGATACACGATATTTGACATCATAACAAAGGAAAAATTAATCTGAGAGGGGATACAAGACCAGGTGATACACGACATTTGACATCATATGAAATTACAATTTTTTCTTTGTCGGCAAAAGTGGTCTACATGAGCGACTATGATTCACAATGCATCAACAACTCACAATTATTCACAATTTTGTTGTGTTTGTCATTTTCACTACTAACAATGCTTTGAACAAAATCGAAGACAACCACATAAAATTGTGAGGAAAAAAATATAGGAAAGAAGGGACATTAAGTTCGATGGTAAAGATGAATAAATTTCACACCTACTAATGTCCTTACAGCTTCTTTATATGGCTCTATCAACAGCCAAAAATTCCAGACGTTTTCCTTGATGTAAAATAAGTTCAGACATACATGTGGAAGTCATGGAGCGGTGAACTGAAACCACAATAATTTGGTCGCTCTCCTATTTTCCCTGAAATGCTTATCTATGAAAGTAAAGTGAACCACTAGGAAGTATGGGCTTTGAATCCCAAGTGTTTAAGCCCAAAGTTGAAATTACTTCTCCATATAAAAAATGTTGATATTTGAAGTACAAGTATGAGAGAGCCACGAGCGATAGCGCTACGACTCCCACATCGACAAGAGAGCAAGAATTAGGCAGTCTCTGTAGAATAAAGCAAAGCAGCATGTGAAGGTCCAAATCACGGAGTCATGCGTCGAGCACAACGCGAACTATTCTTTCGCCTTTTACTAAAGAATACCGTGTGCTCGTCGCTTTAAATGGCATACGCACATTTTTGGAGGGGCGCACCTCTGTGGGTGCCCCTATAATTTAGTCGTTAAATTCTGAAATTCGTTTAAATCAGGGCAAGAAACATGCGGATAAAATCCAGTATCTGTTTTCCGTTGGATCCTAACATAGTGGGCCTCTTTGAGTCCCACAACCATACAGCCTTTTGAAGAATCCCAAGCCCAATAACTTGCTAAGATTTTGAGTTCCAGTCTTTAGCATTCGTGTAGTGTTTGTGGGTTTAGTATACTATCGTTTCTCTCAATAAGAAAGGTTCTTTATTATTATTATTTTTTTAAAAGCTCTTAATCAAGCGTTAGGTATGGAAGTTGTTGTTTGCATTGAAAAAGAGGTTTAATGAGTAGCAAAGGGACCCTAACTTTGTTAGTCAAGCTCAAGATGAATCAAACTCAGACTTGCTAATATCCGTGAAGCTTCCTAGTGTATATAAGCATCCAAACATTCCAACCCTTGTTTTTCCTTTGTACTAAATAAAGTTCACACACTAGTGGTGGAAGTCATAGACACATGCTAAAGAAGTCAAGACACATTTGTCATTCTCCTATCTTGTTTCCAAAGGTCGCAGATGTTGTAAGTTCCACATGCATTAGCCGCAGGAAATTATTCAGACATAAGAACAACTAATTATAACACTTTTTGTTCCTATTAAAAAAAAAAAAAAAAAACTTTTTGTTACTTAATAAAGCAACCAGTCGGGAGTATCATTTGCTTTCAAGTTTCTTTCTTAATACAAACATATAAGAAAAGGGAGAATAGAGTATAAGACAAGACGAAAGTTTTACGAATAAATATTTTCAACAATTTGAACTATAATTGTTTTTTAAAAGTTTAGTATAAAGTGTTAGTGTGCGCAGGTGCGTTACACATGTATATATTATGAATCACAATTTTTTGTTTCTTTAAGCATCTCCAAGGGAAGAGGCAAATGAAATAGGCAAAATTATAACAATTTAGGTGGCATGTTGCCTACCCATTTACCTCATGAAAAAAATTGGTCATTTCAATGGAATAGGCAATGCAAGTCTACAAACTATTATTATATTATTTGTTTTTATCTTTTACATTTACTATTATATTTTATAGAAAATAGGTGAGAGAGTGGAGATGATATTTTATTATAAAAATCAAGTGGAGCATGATATACCTCTTCACTTTGAAATAGTCAATATTACCTTTTTGGGGAGAGTATGTATATTTTGCTTACCCATTTGCCTATTTTCTTGGAGCATGAAAATGCTGATGTGGTAAGGCAAATGAGGTTCATCTACTTTTTTGCTGAAATATTTTTGCTCACCACTTTAACCTAATGTGTACTCTCACCACCATTCTCAACACTTGACACGTGTCCATTGGCATAACTATAGTTAACTCTTTACTTTGTATTTATGGAACCATGGTCATGTCAATAGACAAGTGTCAAATGTTGAGAAAGGTGATGAGGGTACACTTTGGGTTAAAGTGGTGAGGAAAAATGCTGCCCTCTTCTGCCTCTTCCCTTGAAGATGCACTAAAACCAAAAGCCCGTTTTGTTCATGGGAAATGAGGTTTGGGTATGGGAAATCAATTGCTTTCTCATGTTTGATAAATCTATGCATGAGAAATGGTTGCATGGCACATGAGAAAGTAAGGGGAAAATGAAGTTTTCCTTTCAACTTGGGTTTTGTTTTCCCTTCTCATAGGAAAGTTTGGAAAAATGAACCAATATTCAATGCACATTTTACATGACCATTTTATCCCCATTAACAATTTAGAATTACAATGTATTATTAAATACATTCTTTTTTTATTTGATTTAATATGAGTATAATTGAAAAATTATACAAACTTTGTTTTCTATTCATACTCAAAATAAATGTGGGAAATAAAATAAAGTGAAATCTTCAGGTTACTTTCTCAGTATTACTAAACGTGAGAAATGAATCTTTCATTTCCCCTCCCTTAAGAAATGATATTAAAAGTGATTTTTACTTAAATCCAACCCGTGAACCAAATGGCGCCGAAGATAAAAAAAGATGATTGGAGGTAGTTTATTTTTGGGTGAGTGATGATGACGTGGAAAGTCAGATGGTAAAACTGGAAAACAAAACAAAAATCCAAAAAAGTTAGCCAGCCATCACTAGACTAGCCACCTCCCCCTTTCCTAGCGCCTTCCTCATTCGTTGTGATATTGTCTTCCATCTCTTTTGCTCTTTTCCTCTAATTTTCTTCCCTCTTCTCAGCTCCACTGTTTCAATCTCAGATTCCTCAGCTCAACTTTGAATGAACTCGTGGCCTTTTCCTTTGTCCACTTTCAGAGTCTCCCATGGCGACCTCAATTGAACAAGGTGCTCTGCTCTCCCTCTCTTTCTGTACACATACATATTTTTTAATTTCCAATTAATTTGATAGGAAGAAAGAAAAAAAGATTCTCTGTAGCTAGAGCTCTCAAAATAAATGAATAAACTAAGAAATTAAATACTCAAATGGATTAACAATCAACAACTTGTCAGGTGCCTGTCACTTTGCCCACATGCATAATTTCATTTCCAAAATCAGCTACTTTTTTTTATAAATTTTCCTGGAAAGTTCTTCCTTTCCTCTGAACCAAACAGGTTTTGTAACTTTCAATTTTGTGATTATTGAACTTATAGGAGGAGGTGATAGGGACTTAGAGAAAGGTCTGATGACTCCAACACAGAACCAAAACCCTCTGGCCGAGCCTTCGCCTTCGCCATCGCCATCGCCATCGCCGTCGTCGACGGCGTCGGCACCGGCCTTGGTCCTGTCCAACTCCGGCAAGCGCATGGACCAGGCGGGAAAGAAGAAGTACGTGAAGCAGGTCACCGGTCGCCACAACGACACTGAGCTCCACTTGGCTGCTCAGCGCGCCGATCTAGCCGCCGTACAGAAGATTCTCGGTGATATCGATTCGCAGATGGTGGGGACCGTCAGTGGGCCCGAGTTTGATTCGGAGGTGGCTGAGGTACGGGCGGCGGTGGTGAATGAGGTGAATGAGCTGGGGGAGACTGCCTTGTTCACGGCCGCCGATAGAGGGCATCTTGATGTTGTTAAGGAACTGTTGAAGTATTCAAATAAGGACAGCGTTACGAAGAAGAACCGCTCGGGGTTTGATCCCTTGCATATAGCTGCATGTCGAGGACACCATGGTAATGATCTTCAGCTTTTATGCTCTTTTGGATTTTGAACTCCTTATCTAATTTTAATTATTTGGTTTGTGAATTTGGGTATCTGTGGAACTTTTGTTGTGGTGAAGATTGCAAGAGGGTTATTAGGATTAAAGTTCGCTTTTTGGAGATGTTGGGATCTGGCTATGTCATTTCTCTTGTTTTTATAGTTATTTAACATAATGGGCAATAGAGTGTATATCGTATGAGCAAAGCTGCACTGGAAATTGGAAGTACTGATTATTTAGTTTGCAAGTTTTATGATTTGAAAGAATGATTAATTTTGGTTGATGGAGTATCCAAGTGTTTACTGCATAAAATACTTGCCACTGCTCTTATTTTCTCATCAACAGTACAGGCTATCAATTTTTTGAGATATTTATTTATAGAGAGTGAAGCATTCAAGATTATGGTGTATTATAAACTATGTCCTTGTGTGGACAACACACACGTGTTAACTTTGTCATATGACAATTGTCTCCTGGTTCCGTTGGACAGTATTCCTAAAGTTGCTTCTGCCCTGGTTCTTTGTCTATACCCACATAATGATTTCTTTCTAGTCCGAGTAAAATGAAAGTTAGAGCTTCCATGGTCTGAATGCTACTGTGCCGTTGGACAATACATTCATACTCCCACTTTTCTTGCAGCCATCGTCCAGGTACTACTAGATCATGACCCTGGGCTAAGCAAAACAATTGGCCCGTCGAATGCAACCCCACTTATATCTGCAGCCCAAAGAGGGCATATAGCGGTAGTTGATGAGCTGCTGTCAAAGGATTGTACCTTGTTGGAGATTTCTAAATCAAATGGGAAGAATGCATTGCATCTAGCTGCGAGAGGGGGGCATGTGGAGATCGTAAGAGCGTTGCTGAGTAAGGATCCACAATTAGCACGAAGAACTGACAAGAAAGGGCAAACTGCATTGCATATGGCTGTAAAGGGGACGAACTGTGATGTGGTGAAATTGCTTCTTGAGGCAGACTCTGCAATTGTTATGCTTCCCGATAAATTTGGTAACACAGCATTGCATGTAGCCACCAGGAAAAAGCGAGCAGAGGTACTTTATATCTGGGTTACTATGCACCTTCATCTTTACTGATGTATCTTTTGAATGGTATATGGTTGTGAATTCCAATTTCTTTAATATAGTAACGGTGGCCGTGAGTCAATGATGCTTTAAGTAATTGCATATTATGAAGCCTTAGTAGTTTTGCAGATCTCAGGCTAAGTTTTATTTTTAATCTTATACCATGATACTTTTTGGCGGCATGGTTTATGGAAGGGAAAGTTTTTTTTATATTTTATTTTTATAGGATGATAGGAATAGTTTGATACCGAATAGTTATATGCTTCTAGTGGATGCAGAAAGCAAAAACATATATCCTTGATATTGTATTGATTCAAGAAAGAATGTCGGTTTCTAGTGTGTAAGGCAAATTATGTATCTGCTAGTGTGTATATTGCTTTTTTCCCTTTTTTTAGATTTACTCTTTTGCCATTTGTAAAATCCTTTCTCCAACCGTGTGATCCTTGCACATGGTTGCTACAATATGAGTTATTCTTCTTTGGCAATTTCCTTTTGTGATATAACTTGATTTGTGTGTTAATATAATTGGGATGAACTATGAGTTCTTATTTGCTAGTCTGGTGTGAACAAAATAGTTAAGGTGGCTAAAAATTGGCATCAGTATTCACGTTGTTTCTCTGAAAAATTGGTTTAGGGACCTTTATCGTATTTTCTGCACTTCTTTTTAGCTTTGGTTCAAGCTGAACTAGCATAGCCGTCAGTTCTTGCTTTCATGCTTGCACATCTCCATTACAATTATAGATCTATATGTAATGATATTTTTTTGCTTTCCTTGCAGATAGTGAATGAGTTGTTACTCCTTCCAGACAGCAATGTTAATGCACTGAACAGGGAGACCAAAACGGCTCTGGACATTGCTGATGCACTTCCACCTTCTGAAGAATCCTCGGACATAAGGGGTTGCCTTTATCGCTACGGTGCTGTCAAGGCTAATGAACTGAACCAACCAAGGGATGAATTGAGAAAAACAGTGACTCAGATCAAGAACGATGTTCATATCCAGCTTGAACAAACAAAGAAAACCAATAAAAATGTTCACAATATTTCCAAAGAGCTCAGAAAGCTCCACAGGGAAGGAATCAACAATGCCACCAACTCAGTCACTGTGGTGGCTGTTCTATTTGCAACGGTTGCCTTTGCAGCTATCTTTACTGTGCCAGGTGGTGATAAAAACGATGGGACAGCTGTGGTAGTGAAGAGTCCTCCTTTCAAAATTTTCTTCATTTTCAATGCCATTGCTCTCTTTACGTCGTTGGCTGTTGTGGTTGTTCAAATTACCTTGGTCAGAGGGGAGACAAAAGCGGAGAAACGGGTGGTGGAGATAATCAATAAGTTGATGTGGCTGGCTTCCGTGTGCACTTCAGTGGCTTTCATGGCCTCCTCTTACATAGTGGTAGGCCAACACAATAAGTGGGCTGCAATTCTGGTAACAGTTGTTGGGGGAATGATAATGGCCGCAGTTCTTGGCACCATGACATATTATGTGGTAAAGTCAAAGCGGATTCGTTCCACGAGGAAGAAGGAGAAGCATGCAAGGAGGAGTGGTTCCAACTCATGGATGCCCTCTGACTATTCCAATTCGGAAATCGATCGAATTTATGCCCTTTGAATTTGATGTGTGAAATTTTCACCCTTTGCAAAGTTTGTGAAGGATTGTAGAGAGTAAAAACACTAAAACAATGGATGTTGAATAACAGCAATATATTTGTTTGTCCCACTTATTCTCTGCTTCTTCTTGGTGCTACATTCGTGAACTCCACTTGTGCTGTAAACATATCTCAAATAGGTCTCCCCTTGTTTTAACAGCGAGGTGTTGTCTTTTGCTAGATTAGTCTTTGTATATGTATTTGGGTTTTTTGCTTCTTTTTATTTTTATTTTTAATTTTTTTAACTTTTTAATGTCATTTTACGGTAACTGCTAATAATTTAAGGTCCATTAAAGACTTTTGCGTTTTTGCCAAGATATAGAAATATAGCTATTCGAAACCCCTTCTTGAATAGTGCTTTTTCTAAAAATACATTTTCTATTGAGAGGGACGATAATATATTAAATGTATACACACGACACTGATATTAGGATTTGAACCCAAGACTTTGTCTGGGGGAGCAATTGCTCCAATCCACTACACTAGTGAGGCCCTTCTTGAATAGTGCTTGAACTCCCTTTGAGTGGTAAAATTCTAAAATCTCAAAAAATTTAAAAATTGAGTTTAGGCAAGAGAATTATAGCTCATGTTCTCTAAATTTGATTCTACATCGTCTTTGACGGAGGTTGCTGCAAATCACCTAATTGTTCTTTGACAAAGTTGTTGTTTTCGTTTATTTATTCGCTCTTATAGGCAGATTTGTTATGGATGTGATGGTGGGTGTGGCCGCGACGGCGCCTCATCAGGTGGTGGTGGTAGCATTCTTCTAGGCTCATGAGTTGTTTTAGGGTTGGTTATGTTGGGTTTGTGGGCTTTGTTTGGGCTTATGGTTAATTGTAGTGATGTAGGCTAGTAGTTTTAGTGCGGTTTTTGTCCGCGTTAGTTGTGTTTTTAGCATGTTAGTTTGTTGCCCTCTTGGGATTGGTATTTTAGATGTCTTTGATTGTACAGTTGAAATTTATCTAATAAAATTTTTATTTGATCCCAAAAAAAAAAAAAAAAGGTTAAGAGCATGCAATCAAGGTCCAGTGTTAGAATTCCATCTTTCCGCTTGTATTAAAAAATAAAAATTGGGTAATTAAAGAAATTTAAAAAATAAAAAATAAAAACCGCCAATGACGACAGAAAAAATAAGTCCAACAAGTCAACAAAGGTGACTAGTAAACAGAAGAAAGAGGCCCACAAACGACGACGTCTTAAAGTCGAGCACTCCCGCCGTTCTCAGCTGAAAATGGTTCGAATCCACGTGAAGCACGGCGACGGCTCCGACCAAAAGGAGTTCCTCTACGACTGTTCAACCACGTCGCCAATTGAAGAAATTGCCCCCGAAATCTCGCGAATTTCCAATCTTCAATCCAGGATCGACCGCCTGGTTTTCGAGCTCGAACCTCATTTGGAACCCCTCCATGGCGACGCAAAAGGTTCAAAGACCAACCATTTCGCTAAAAAAAATCGCTAACACAAAGCTTAAGCGTCGATCTCAGACTCACTCACTTACTTGTTCATTACTAAAATGCAGCTGTTTCTCTCCTTAGAGCTTTATCTGAAGCCAAATCCTATGCTTCAAAGGTAAAGCAAACGCTTTGAGGTTGAATTGTTCTCGAAAACGAAAACCCATTGATAAAGTATGGATTTTCATAACAGGACCAGGTTGTTCACAATAGGCCTTTGTCTTATCATGTGCTAAGAAACCATGTACAAGCCTTAGAGAGAGAGCTCAACTCGGTTCCTCAGTTTCAGAAACTGTTAGCAGGTAACCCTTTTGTAGTTTTTTAATTATGTTATTACAATCAGGAAAAAGTTTTGATTTTTAAGGGAATTTGAAAATTTACAGACGTTGAATCTAGTGGAGAGGATTTGAGGCAGGTTTGTTGGGCCGGGAAAGTGCTTGATAGAAGTAAGCGGTTATGTGATTATATTGGAGCCAATGAGAAAACAAAGGTAATTAGTATAGATTGCAATTGATTTCACCATGTCACGTGAGCCCAAATTTTGAAATTTGTAGTGGTAGAGAGATAGCATGGTGTGTAGTTTGTTTAAGCTTTTAATGTTTTGTGGGAAAGAGATAACTTGGTATAGTTGTTTTGTGGCAGATTGTTATCAAGCTGCAGTCAACTGAGTCATGTCCTGTATAATTAGTGGTAAGTGTGGCAAATGAATCAGCTTAACTCTTCCATACATACTTGTCTACTTGTATGTTTGTGTATGTCTTTTTGTGTTGCACCAGTGAGTGTGTGTTCATGTGCATGATTGAATTGATTTGCGTTCAGGAAACTGCACGATGCATCCAAGGGACCACAAATGCCTGCGAAGATGGAAGCTGATAGACCAAGGCACTTGATTCTCAAACAAGTTACAGGTCTACGGTGCACTGTCAAATTATAATGTAAATTCTTCCTCATCTGGTTTGTGTGTTCTATTTTGGTTTTTGGTTGGATGAGAATCCCAAGAAGAATGATAAGAGATTTTGAATTTGTGATGCATTGACAATATCATTGTCTTTAAGTACAGATGACAGTAAGCTGTATGATCTTATTCAATGACAGGCTAGTTTACCTTTGTTTTGGAGTGGAATTTGTGATTTCTTATATGGATATTTGGATTTATTTAGCTGTTTAAAAAGGTAAATGAAGAGTAGCAATCTGCGTATTTCATATTTATATATGACAAGGGATAAGGGATTGATTGAAGAAATAAAATGTCAAATAATTGTTTCATCCAGAGCTTGAGCTAACAGACAGAGTTCAACTAGCCCAAGGATTGTTATCCAAACCTCTCAGGTTATAGGGACAGCCTGGTGATGAATCCACCAACTTCCCAAGGCCTGTTCATAGTTCAAGCCAAAATATTAATAAAATTGAAATAAAACATTGTTCGCTTCAGTTGGCCTTTCAACTATTGTTTCCAAGATCAAAGTCAGCGTCTCGTCTATGCTATTGACAGGGGATCCTGAACTCCGCCTAAGCTGTTGCATTCTGGCAAAATCCGTTTCAATCGGTATCAAACTAATCACTAGTTAAGCATATGAATTTACCACTGTATAATTGTGAAATCAAAACTCTTACTTAAAAAGTCCATGCAGTTATGCATCTTTTACTGATCTCTGTTAGAAATTTAGAATGGAATAATTGTTGCCGCATTGATGTGTTTTGTACTGATCTTTATTAGGCTAAATGGGTATGGATGCTGATGCCTTAGTTTTCTATGCTAACGTTGCGGCTTATGTGACATTTAAACTATTAAGAAGGCAAACCGATTTAACAATCCAGCTGGTCTGCAAGGCCTACCATTTCCTTCTTTTGTCGCTGATAACATTTAAATTTGGGTGGGGAGAAAGGTTTATGGTTAGGTGCATATCTGTTAACCTGTAGTGCTCAACAACATCAATTGAACTTTTTAATTGCGTTCTTTTGTTCTAATCCTGTCAAATTTTTGGCTGACATGTTCACTTAATTTAAGGTTCATGTTGCCCACTAGGAGTATCTGGGAAAAGAAAAGGAGAAGGAAACAAGAGCCAACAAAAGGCTCTTTCTTTGCACTTCCAAATATCTTCTTATATTAAATTGTTGAATATTTATTTCCTCTTGTCAACTTAGTAATTTTTTTCACAATGTCCTGCATTTAAAGAAGGCAGAGTCTAAAATCTTTGTTTTTTTTTTGGTTGCTTTAGTATCAATTTTATATCATGTAGTAAGAGCTAAGAGTACATATAGTTTATTTGTTGATCCAAGAATCATTTTGTGTGGAGGCTGGTGTCTTTTAGCTACTCCTGAAGGGTAGATGGGTTTTTCAAAAACTCGTGATTTGATGATTGGCCGCGACGTAATGATGTTGATATTAGCCTAATCTAAGGTACTTTGCAGTTAAATATTCATCAGGGAATGATGCCGGCTCATTTGAATATATGGTTTCTTGGATTAAATTAGCTATCAGTATATTGGAGAATGCTACTTATCCCAACTTTTGTTTCCCACTTCGCTTGATTGTGACGTCTTAAAAGTATCAGTTCAGAAATTTGTTAGCTACAGCAATGGATTTTGCTGAGTGAAACAACTTTCAGAGGGAAAAACATGATGTCTTGTCTTAGAAAATTATTACAAACCATGAAAGAAGCAGATGATTTAAAAGACATCAATCAATCAATCAAAAATGTTGAATGCTTGCTGATTTGAAGGTTCTAAATCTGTATTGATAAGTACTCATATTATAATTTAGGTCTAGGACAGAAGAACTATTTGGCTTTTAACAAACTTTAACTGGATCTCCTGCCATGAGAATTTCTGACAGCCATGCACTGAATCAAAGCATACCCATTATCAAATTTATGAAAGAAGCCCAAAAAAAAAACAGATCATCAACCCAAGTCAAAAGTTTGTACTTTGCACACCCTCCATCTCTCTATTCACTCAGAGCCCCATCAGCCCCTGCAAAGGTCTGGTCTCTCTTGGTCCTCACAAGCTGCTATCCTGGAAGCTGACGTTGAGTAAAACCCAACTTCGCTTACGGTCTTTCTTGAACGAAGTGGTTGCTGAGACTGCTTGCAATGCGCAATTGCCCCCTGAATTGAACTCTCAATTTCTGAACTTGCACTGTTGCATCTCTTCAGAAACTGCAGCTCCTGAGTCCCATTTGAATGATTTGAAAATGAAGATGAAGAAGAGCCAGATGATGATGAAGAGGACGTTGAGTTCTTTGTCGAATGTCGTTTGATGGCCAGTGAGAATGATCTTCTGTGAATACCAGCACCATCTTCAATGATCTTGTCTTTGTTGAAGCTCCTCGTGCCGGAAGCAGACATCCGGCATTTGTCTTTCTGAATTTGTCCAAATGGATTTTTCTTGGCCGCCTTCACATATTTACTTAAATCCTCAGACTTTAAAACCATTCCTCCATCTGCATTCTTAGCAGCTGTTGCACTGTTCTCATCTGAGCAACCAGATTTCCCAAACAGAGACTTGAGGTAAGCCCGGGAAGCCTTCAGCTTTGATCCCAGTAATGACTGCTTGAACTTTCTGGTCCAAGACTTTTTTGGGTTTTCATGGATAAAGCCACTCACTTCAGTTGCATACTCCAAAATATACTCTTCTGGGTTCAGCTCTCTGCTAACCTGGCAGGACTCAGAAGGTGAGATGTTGCAGGATTCAAATGGAGTGCTGGTTGTGGTTGGCGTTGGGGCAGCAGTGTTCATCAATGGAGTGCTATAGAATTCTTCGAACATATCTTTTCGGCTATCAAATGCAGAAGTGGAGTTTTGCAGTAGTTTTTCAACCATTTGTAAACGAGGGGGAAGGTGGAGGGGAAGGAGCTTTCCTTTGTAGAAAAGCTCATCAGCTGGGGAAGTTGAGGGAGGCTCTCTCTCTAGGGAAATGGATGACATTTGAAACTCAAACTCTCTGGGGTGTGGAGGAGAGCTCATGGAGTGGCACAGGTAGGTAGAGTATGAGCTCACTTCCATGTCGATGTAGTCGTCGTCTGCATGGTCACAGGATACGTGATCAACGGCCATGATCACTTCTGTGCTGCTAAGACAAGGCTCTGTGCTGTTTGAAGAGTTTTAGCTTACTGCAGGAAGTGGAGCTGTGTGAAGGGTTTTGAAGGTATTATGCAACCTTTAAAGCTTGTCCATGATGCCAAGTTATATAGATAGAAATAACTGTATTTGAGAATTTTTTGAATCCTCCCAATTTCCAAATATAAAACTCCATGTGTGGACCATTTTCTGTTGGAGCAGCGCTGATACATTTCTTTACTCTTTTTTTCTTATTGGCAAAAGGAAAAAAAATTTGAGTGGGTGATTTATTGGTTTTACAATGCAAATTATGCTGTAATGCTGGCATCATTTCTCTCCTGGGCTCAGATTTCCTTGAGAAGCACTATATTTAGCATCATTATAAGACTTTAGTTTGTTGGGACCATTTATACACCAATCCAAGTTCCTAACTTCAGAAAAAGAGGAAATATTGTGGTCAAGCACCATGATTAAAGGATTAGTACCTATTGATGACTTGCTTTAACCCCTTAATGATCATCAACTTGGGTTAATTGAGAGAAGATTTCATTCATTATCTGAAAATAACCAGCAATGCCTGCATTTGACTGCAGTGGACTAGCAGTCAAGGAACAGTAAACCCACCAGTGCCACCTATTTTATTAGTGAATTAAATACTCAAACATTTAGGCGCATGCACAAGAAAACAAGTAAATATTTTTCTCAAACTCGCCACCTTTTAAAATTATATTTTAACCTCAAGACCAACCCACATCTCAAAACCTGGCTTTTCTGCACTCCAAGAACATAAACAAATCTTCTCTCTCCCTCTCTCTCACTCAAAGAAAACAAAACTTGGAACTGCTTTTCTGATCAGTAGAGTAATACTAAATACTTGGAGCTGAAGAATCACTTTCTCTCTTAATTACTCAGAAAACAAAACTAAAGAATCACTTTTAAGTACTTCACCTGATCTGCTACTTTTACTGGATTCCTGGGTTTCTTTTCTTTGATTATTTTATTTTTACTTTTCATCTGTCTTGCTTCTCAAAAGCTAATGATTAAATTTTCTTCAACATTCTTTTGTTTTCTGTAAAATGAAACAAAAAAAAAAAAAAAAAAAAAAGGTAGAGAAGATTTTGTAGTGAAGTAGAGAATTGTCAACCTCATAGAGAGCCAACACACAACCCGACATTTGGTGGTGGGAAAGGGAAATTCCGGATGCAATGCCTGCGAGTCTCGAGACTTTTTATTTGTCTTCTCCTTTAAACACACTCCCCATCTTTATTTTCCATCTGTTTCTCTTGTTTTCTTTCGTTTGCTTATTTTTAACCACTAACAGAGCAATGGGATTCCCAACCTTTTTCAAAACCCAAAATGGTTGGTTATGGCTCTTCTGTTAGCCTATTCTACTCTCAGACACACTTCCTCATCACTTATTAGCTACTAAAGTTGACCATATAATCATTTGTTCAGTTTGGTCTCATTTTGAAGCAATGATTCATATTAACGTGAGTCGTTCACGCACTAGTGACACTAATCTCAACTATTAATGCATTGTGAGCTGATTGGAAGTAATTTATTCACCTCGTGAGCGATTGACTCTAACAAAACTCTTGTTGGTAATCCTTATCAAATTCTGAATTGTCATTGAAATGTATATTACCAGGGATACAAAACTGAAAACAAACAGAAGCTCAAAAAAATTGAATTGTTTGAAAGAAAGAATAAAAAATTTGAATTATTTTGTTCTTTTTCCAGACAGCCGGCACTAGAAAGGATGCACAACTGTCCTCCTGTGGTAAGCATTCATAAATGTGTTTTTTCTTTGCCTCGGGTCCAGACTCCAAAATGTACATTTAAATACAACCAAAAGCAAAGATTTTAAGGGTTTGATATGTCAAGACCCCCCACCCCCACTTGGATTGGATTGGATTGGACATGACTTGCCCCAAACCCAACTCCACAAGCTCTTATTCTCCATATCCAAGTTCAACTCTTGAATCACCAAATAACCAAGATATTGACATTACGCAGAGACAAATTCTGTCACAAATCATTTTGAACAGCATAGAATAGCCACAAATTCCATATGTATATGAGCCCACAACCCTGAATCCAGGATGCTTGAGTTTTCTGATTGGTTCAAGGATTGACATGCAGAGCCTCTCTGGCTCTACTATTGGGCCACCCTTGCCTGGCATCCCACCAGCACCAAGAATTGCAACAGCAGCTAAGCAGCTTCAAGCAAACCTCTATTGGAAGTCATTTTAGAGACAACCTTTAGAGAGGACTTTTGGGTGGAGGAATTCCCAGCCCACTAGCCTATGTGCCCTTGTGCTGAACACACGGGAGGCCCTGCCTAATGATGGTGCTCTTGAAAGATAAAACAAAATTTATACTTCTATATCAGGAAACCTTTTCAAAGCTACATAAACAAAAAATCTCGAAACCCCACTATCTTCTCTGGACTCCTCCGTTTGTGATTGAGGAAGCATTAGAGGCCCCCTTAAGGATTAGGTGGGCATCACCCACTTCAGGGAAAAGAAGAAGATTGTAGCCACATTCTCATTCATATTGAACAGTGCTACGAAGCTCGGTGCCCGTACACAGAAAAAATAAAATAAAAAATTAACCAAGAAACTCCTGTGGTTCACCAGCTACATCCAAATTACACCTTTCATTCACTTGTATTCCATATTCGAGCATATAGGTTTGAGAATTTAAAAAGAAGGATTAAATTAACAAATTGATAATCCGTCACTTGTTACATATAAGTTACAGAGAAAAGTATGTGTGGCTTTCTGGAGGTCAGGTACAGAGTTATCATGTTTATAATACACGGGGTTTTCTACGAAACTTGCAATGACGGTGACCCAGCCACCATAAGTATTGGGGTCTATTTGGCTTTTGATGAATCACCAGATCTTAGTTCTCTTTCAAGCTCGTCGAATTCCCAGTCACCAATCTCTTCTGCCGAGTAGTCTTGCCCAACCTTGCCAAACTCCGATTCCAGCTTTGCTAGTTCTGCTTCAGTGTCAAGCATTTGCTCTGCCTTCACTGCACCTGACCCAGGATGCTTATCTGTATCAGCTTTCTGTGCTCCTGTGCTTTCTGTTGGGAGAGTAGATGGACCACTCTGCGGCTTTTCACTAGATGAAGTTTCTGATTTTGGGGTTGGATTCTCCAGTTGTAGATTTGGTCTCTCAATAGCTTCAAATTGCTCCCTTAATTTTTCAATATCATCAAACAGCTCCTTAACCCTAGGGTCATCTTTCCTGGAACAGGCAAGCAAGGTACACATATTCAGGGGTTTTGGTGAATATCTTCAAACATAGTGTACAAAGGAAAAGAGATAATTATACACCCCCCACAAGTTCATACCTGGAAATTTCAGCTCGTGGGCCATAAAACTGCTCCTTGATGTTATCTACTACACTAAAGGTGGTAATAATCTGAAGCAAACCAAAAATATCAATGTTTGCGCTTGTTAGCATATAAATGTTACACTACAACAAAAACAGAATAGAGCACATTATGGGACCAAGAAAGCATTAGACACATACTTGAAGCATCCCTAATTTTTGCAAAAGAAATTTTGGGTCATACATGATATGCAAAAATTAGACTTTGACAAAGAATATATATATCCATCCATCCTGACTCGTTTATTCATTTCTTTGTTTTTTGAAATTCACATGCTAGGAACAATAACCAATACTCTCATTTTGGGAAACTGAGTAGAACATTTAACTATAAAGGTCACTCCTTTTAGATAGCAAGAAAAACCACAATGTGCTGATAAGGAGAGATCTATGATTATATTGAACTAAGTTTTTCACAACATTTTTTTACCTTGGTTTCGTGGTCCAAATATTCCTCCTCAAGATTATTTATTGGATTTAATACTTTAGAATCTTCGCTTTCTGCAGTAGATGCCATCCTTGACCTGTCTCGTCAGGTCAAAAGACATTAAGAACAAAGCAAGTAAAATGAAGGTTCAACCATCGCAGTGCAACAAACAACATTACCCCTCGCTCAAATTCTTTAGGTTCTCTACAAATTTCCCTATACGACTGATAGAAGGCCCCAACTCTTTCTGCATAGAAAATAAAAGGTGTACCTCGATAGTATCAAAAGATTTATAGATAGATAGACAGACAGACAGATAGACAGATATATATATATATATAGAGAGAGAGAGAGAGAGAGAGAGAGAGAGAGAGATTCAATACCTTGTAAGCAGAGAGATGATCAATGGACAAGTTCAAGAAATAGTCCTCATGTTTCTCCAATTCATCGCTTAAAATTGCAGGAAAAAAATAGTTATTTAAACAATAATGTACAGATTTCAAGAAAGAAAACGATCCTACACTTCTCAGTTTAAAGGAACAAAATTGCTGACAAAAGGAGCAATGAGCATTTAGCAATTGCATAGAGTTGAAGAACTTACTTGACCTGCTTCTCCTTCATATCTGTATATGAGAGCTGGAGAACCCAAGTATCTTCAAGAAAATTAACCCAAGTCTTTATAATATCTGCCTCTGCCCTACATGAGGCAATGGATTTCGATAGCTCATCTTCCTGTTAACAAAACAAAAATAAATCTTTAAATGATGCAAAGGACCTAAAGGTGCAATACCATGAAAAAATCCAGAACATCACCAGCTCAGGAAAAGAATAAACAAGAAAATAATCTAAACCTTTGTTTCGCAGTGGGAAACAATCTTATTGTTAGCTTCTTCAAATTGTTCCCTCTCTTCCCTGGTATTGCGAAGGCGGGCATTAGCTGCAGCCAAGGAGATATTAACCTAGAACAGATGACTAGTGTTTAGAAGTCACAATTAATGAAGAGAAAGTTAATTTAATATATAAGAAGAAAAACCAAAGCATATAAACCTTTTTCAGTTGAGCCTCAAGGTCATCTCGTTCTTTTTCAAGCTCTGTAATCTCAGCCGTTATTTCCTGAAAATGGTCATTGAAACAAAACTAAAATTCCCTAATCAAAACTTAGAGCATACGTGTACCAACCAAGCATTGCCTCCCTACCACATCTATAACATGGATTTACAAAGTTCATGAACCAAAAAGAAAGCTTTTACTCGAGGGAGAAAAATGGAAGGGAAATGGTATATGCACTCGAAATTAGCTTCCCACACTCCTCCACGCACTCACATGAGGATGCAAGAAGCTTCTTTTGAGTGCAAATAATATTTCCCAAAAGAATAAAGCAGCTAAAAATCCTGTTCAACATAATGTATGAATAAGCAGAACAGCAAGCATGAAATATCACCAAATATAGGACCTATTTAATAAATCTGAAATTTTAAATGCTGAGTTTTTATTGCTGAAGAAAAGGCTGCTGAATTTTTTAATAAAAAGAATCATATTGATAGTATGCAGATGTTAAGAACAGACATAATTCATCTGGTTGATTAATGGAAATGACCAAAATCTTAAAAAGAGAGTACACAATATTTGCCACTCTGTCTTCTAATTTTTCTTTTTCTTGATTTGGCTTCATAAAGAAAAATGAAATGCCATATTAGTAAAAACATTTTGACATATTTCAAACTTGATAAGAATGCAATTACACACTGAAGACCTCTCTACAGAATTGTGAGTACAAACTTCACGTCGTTACATTTATAGGTAAGTAATGTTGAAGAACAATACCTTCTCTCTTTCACTCACTTCGCTTGCTCTGGCTACACGAACTTTTAGTGCCTCCTCCTTTTGAAGTCTGTCATTCATAAGGAACAAAGAAAGTAATTTTGTTTTCCCTAAACCTGGCATCTAATAACAATAATAGCTCAAGCACAGACTACACGTCATTACTGTTAATCAAATCAATGGTTTTCACCAGAACTACACAGTTACAAAAAGCAAGGCTTGCTGAACCTTTTTATGGATACACCAAGCCAAATCATATAAACTTTCTTTTTAATGTTTTATTAGCTGATAGCTTAACATTTTCCAAGAGTTATTTTTTTTTTTTTAGAAGAACATTTTACAATAGTATTTTTAGATAACAGGAAGTATATTAATAAACACACATATTACAAGAAAAAACAATGTAACAACACGATTTAATACTTAAGAAAAGCAACATAAAACAAATGGTTCCGAAGTTGTTACACCTGTGATCTGAAATACGATTTTCAGCTTTTGCAGAGGAGCTAGCCAGAGATTCTGACAAGACCTTCAATTTATCAACCTGCTTATACAACAAAAATAACGTTGGTAACAGGAGCTTTGTACCTTAAAAGGAAATCAGCATTTTCTGGGTGCACAAGCAACAATCAAAGGATCGAGTTGCACTTAATTCAGAAAATATACAAAGCAGAGATTACCAGCAAATACAAGATAGAAGCAAAAGGGAAAAGAATCAGACTACATAATCAAGTATGATTTTGTCGTCAAACAATGTAACTAAGTAAGAAACGTGTTTTGGGTCGCATCATAAACACTGTCAAATTTTTTACATATAGGTCCCATAAGGCATTGATTTATTGAACAAGACACAAAAAGTAAACCTTTCACCCATTGTGAATCAACAAACAAGCTCCTAGGACTAAACATATATAGTTGCATCCCCATAACTAAATTGGAGGATTCGCAGCATCTAGCATCCCATGTCCATGCTAAATAGACACTTGTCAACATCTTCAGCCAAAAGCTTGACTGTCACAAGGACCGCACGGCACTGTTAAAACCCTCAAATCAAACAGCATGAAAGCCACCAGAGATAAAGGCAAGATGCTGCCAACAAATTTAAACCCGTGCTTTCAGATGCATAACCAATTGATAATGGGCAAACCGAGAAATACATACTTTTTGAGCATGGATCTCAGGAGAATCTCCATTGTTCAACAACTTTTTCTTCAGTAAAAGCCCTTCTAATCTGGAACAAGCTCGAACTTGTGCAAGTGCTTCTTTTAATGCCTACCAGAACTTAGGGCTGTCAGATCCATATTTCCATAATTTTTATACTCATAAAATGTTAAAAGAACTTTCATGCTTATGTAAACAGTAGCCAATTTTACTCATTAAAATTCCATCATAGAGCCATTAGTCTTCTACTTGATGGTATTTGACATCTCTTTGGCACAGTGGAACTTATACCATGAGGCACACCAAAAAATTATAATGACAACCATCCTCACCTCTATTGTTTCCAATTTTGTTTCTTCTGATGCTTTGTCATGACCTTCAGTTGAAGGCTTCAGAGGAGTAGTCGTTGTGTCAAGCTTCTTCCTTAGACTAGAGACTTCTTCATCTATTCTGTAACAAGATGCATTTAAATACATAGGTAAGAAGACATTTTTTGGCCCATGATTGAAGCCTAGCATCATACTTTTACACTTTTTCCTACCAGTATGAATAATTAAATCTCTAAGGTCGCCAGCTACAAAAAATTTATACGAACGAAAGACAAATTTATTTGCATAAGCATATATCTGGCAAGTGCCAGCACTAATCCATATCCAAACAAGAAGGGTAACCCACTTCCTATTCTTCATTAAAAAAAAAAAAGGAGATTAACATCTATAAGATCAGAGTTTATCATGATCAATTATCAACTGGCTTGGTGATAACTCATGTCACATCCAGTGTTTGGGTGTAAATGTGTGTTGTAAATAAAACTAGGTTTTGTAGACATGACACGTTACTCATGAAATTGGTATTAGTTTAATACCTCCCGAGTGCACACACACACATATGCATTGGGAGAGAGAGAGAGAGAGAGAGAGAGAGAGAGAGAGAGAGAGAGTCTGTAATTTTTTGCACACCTTATGACATCAGCATTAATCTTTAACCCCGTAATTGCACCTTGTGCAAATTGGAGCAATTCCTCCCGTTTTACCTGAATACAAAGGAAAAGATGAACCAGTATGAGCCAAAAGAAGAACAAGTCTTGCATGAATTGAATGGAGTACTCAATACTCCCATTTGCTTATGTAAATAAGAATATTAGAGCTATATACTACAACTTTTGTGGATCTCTGGAAAATAATTGTTACATGAAAAATCCCAGAGGGAAAAGAATGATAATGAATTATATCTAATATAAACTTTATGGAAAACATATATCAAAATTTCTCCAGAACTTCACATTTGTTGACATGATCTTTAAGAGCACTTTTTTATGTCCTTACCAGTACTTCATCTTCATAGCTTGAAAAAGCTTTTTCCAGATCTTGTATACTGCTCACTATTGCATTATGAACTTCTTTTCCTCCAGTAAGACACAGCCTGCAGTTTCATATAATATTAAGATTTTTTTAAAAGGTCCTAAATGGCTAACCCAAATAAAGAATACTGGCACTTAATAGCCCACGAGCATGCATTACACACAAGTACAGTCTTGCTTCTCACCTAAACATCTCCATCAGCAGGGCAACCTCTTCATCATTCGGACCTTCAAGAATCTGAAGCATAGAAAAGAGTTAACCTGCGGTTAACTTTCATAATCAGCAATTTCAAATTACATAAGATCATTTACACTCATTCCAGTTTTAGATGTGTTAGGTATTTGATGGTAGCGATAAGTTTCCTCGTCATCCCTTTTCCTTCCTTGATTAAGAAAAATCCACCTGGTTTGATTACAGATGGAAACATTACAGGTTTCAAAAACCAAGTGCATATGTGGCAGTGTCTAAGAAAAACCAAAGGCAGGCAGCGAACAAAATCATCTCCAACTTTGATCATTTTTCCATGAGGGTTTCATTAAGTGCTACACCCTAACTTATGAAACAAGCATTCTCTTCATGTAAAACATCAAGGTCATCCATTTTAACATCACTGGTTTGGTGAGCCAATTCTAAAGCATCATTAGTTTTAAAAAGAAAAATAAAATAAAAACCCATTTGGCATAGTTCATTTCAATGATATTTTCATTTCTCAAAGACATACCATAGACAGTGTTATGCCCTCCAGAGCCTGACTTTGAAGAAACACTTCGCGGAAAGTCATGGGTTCACCTCCAACATCAGAGTCATAGTACAAAACCTATTCACATTATCAAAAAGCATAAGATTCCACTGCAAACTAGACTACAATGAACCCGAAAAAGCTGAAAGAAACGAGGTAAAAATTGAACCAGAGATATTCTTCTTCGAATATCGTTGGCGTCCTCAGAAGCAGTAGGTTGCTCGACTGCGTTGTCTTTTTCTTCCACAGAACCCGGAGAAAGCTTCAGTCTCTCGACCTCTCTGAGCAAAATCACCCACCTTCTCAGTATCTCAAGTCTTTCAGCTCCCCTGCAGGACACAGCTGCTTCTTCCAATCTCTGGATACTCTTCTTAACACTTTTAAAACTACGAGCTCCCTGTAAATCAGATGAAGAGAAAATGTACTTGTAATTTTTTATTTTTTCGGTGTTGAATGAGGAAACTGGTAGAAATTTTGAAATTACCATACGGTCCTGAAAGCGTTTGGCGCCTTCAGCTACGGCTTGGCCGGCGTGTTGGACGACGGAGTCGGCATAGTTCTTGACGGTCCGAGTGAGGTTGTTCTTGTTCCCAGCCTCCACGGCTTTGCTCACAGCCGATCTTATCCACGACATTTTCTCTTGACTTTTTTTTTTTCTCAGCCCAAAATTATTCAGAAATTTTCTAAAACAAAGCTGAAAGTTTCTGGTTTTGGTTTTTTTTGGAGAGAGAGAGAGATCGATGAAGGCTTAGGGTTTGGGTTTGGGGAGTTTGGGGTTTGGGGTTTAGGAGAAATGGGGGAAGGATTGGGGATTGTTTGGGGGAGCCATTTCCAGATGCCACAGAAGAAGAGAGGACGAAACAGTAAGCGTTACGTTGCCACGTTTCTGGATTTAAGCGCCGTCGTTTTGATGCATTTGGGTGCTGTCCTTGGTTTAAATGTACCAGTCCAGACAAACTACCAGTCTACTTCTAGCCTAACACATTATTTCTTTTATTTTCTTTTTTTCTGGAGTTTATTACTTATTTTCTATTTGAGTTTTTTATTTGCAAAGTCAATTGAGTAATTGCCTTTTACGTTGACGTAACGTATCAAAGTCAATGAGTTTAATTGTTTTGATTTGCAAAGTTAAGTGGTTGAAAAGTAGTTACTTTGTATTGACAACAACAAAAAAGAGTAATTACTCGAGTAATACTATTTTTATCATATTTTTATATAAGGCAGATAAAGTAAACATTAACATGAATTAAAAAGTGTCAATAAATTATAAAAGAAAAAAAATATTAAATTAATTTTAATTGATGTGGATGTCTACCTCATTTATCACATAAAATAATATGAGAATGTGATAAGAATAACATTATTCTAAAGCTTTTTATCACAAATGGTCCCTTAGATTTGCAAAATTATCATATTTAGTCCCTAACGTTTTTTTGTGACACCAATGGTCCCTAAGGTTACCCTCCACACATCAAAATGGTCTCTGTTGTTAGCTTCCATCAAATTTTCTGTTATGTAGTTGACGTGGCACGTGTGTAGAGCCCACACATATAATAATATACATCCATATGGCTTTAAATAAAATATATTATATTTTAAATATTTTAAAACTTAAAATCCAAAAAAAAAAAGAAAAAAAGACCTGTATCTTGCTCCGCCGGCGTCTCCTACCCACCCTCGCAGACCCAGTGCCTCTCTCTCCCTCCTTTTCCTCCCTTCTCTTTCTCTCTCTCCCTCATCTTCCTTGATTTTTTCAAGCTAATCTACTATAGCTTGATGTCGTTTATGCATCAGGAAGTTTCTGCGTCTACCATAGCTTGATGAAATAAACGCTTGGGTCTTTTTTTGTTTGACCAAAACCTGCAAATCAATGAATAATTATTTTTGTTGAATTTCTGCACTCGTTTTTACCCATAATCTGTCTCTGCAGCATTGGAACCAAGATCGGGCTTGGCATAGTTGCAGTACACTTGGGTCCTTTTTTGTTTGACCAAAACCTACAAATCAATGAAACCCACAACCAAGGAAGATGAGGGAGAGAGGGAGAGAGGAGGGAGGAAGAGGGGGGAGAGAGAGGCAAAGAGTGGGTCTGCAAGGGTTGGAGGCGCTACCAGAGAGGGAGACGTACAGGGGTTTTTTTTTTTTTTTTTTTTAATTTTAAATTTAAGTTTTAAAATATTTAAAATATAATATATTTTATTTAAAGCCACGTGGATGTATGCTATTGGATGTGTGGGCTCTGCCACATCAGCTACTTAATAGAAAATTTGATGGAAGCTAACGGCAGAGACCATTTTAATGTGTGAAGAATAACCTTAAGAACCATTAGTGTCACAAAAAAACATTAAGGACGAAATGCGATAATTTTGTAAATCTCAGAGTCCATTTGTAATAAAAAGCCTTGTTCTAATTACTCTGCATCCCAAATATGTTTTCGAACATTCATCCTTTGATATTGCTGGTATAAAATAATATTTTATTTTATCGGATATTAAAAAGGTTTATGGAAAGGTCGGGATAAGGTGCAATGGACCTTTCTGAATTTTATTAGCCCATTCTTTTGAAGTTTGATAGACGGCGGCCCACCGCTATCAACTTATGAAGCAAAGTCCAATTCTTTTATTGGGCCGAAAAAGAAAAACATCTTTTATAGTACTGAGAAATAGTAAATGGCCCAAACACGATCTGCCTGCCCAGCCGTAACTCTACATTTACTCAGGACACCCAGAACTATTTCTAAAGCAAAATTACAAATAAACCTCCTCATCCTCTTCATACGTGTTTCTCCTAACATAACTATATGGAGAAGTGAGTCTCCATAAAAGTAATTATATCCATAATCACTTCCAAATGAAAATTTTCTACCAACGCAAACATAAGTGTTTTTTATTGAGAGAAACTATTTTTAACCATTTCATAACCACTCCCAAACAAATCCTAAACTATATTTGAAGTGGACACCAAAGAGGCCTAAGCTAGTTGGTATGAGTTGTGGTGACTTGCCCTCTTGAATGACCGGTAAAACTTCCCTCCACGTGCACATCTACACTCCCTGACCTTCCTACTTAACCACCCAACCTTGTCCTAACGACACCAAACTCTCTACAAAAACCCCCTCTGAAGAACTCCTTCAATCCTTCACTGGCCCCCCACCCTCCCAATTTAAACGCACCGTTTCGTACAACAAATCCATCTCCGTCGCCACACAAAAGCTTAACAAAGACTACCCAATATGGCTGCACTACCAAATCTCACCGGACTTCAGATCGAGGCGACGTCGTTTCCACCGTCAGTCAAACCCCCCGGCTCCGCCAACACTCTGTACCTCGGCGGCGCAGGTTCGTAAAACTTCGCACTACCGGCGCACGGCAATGGTCGTCCGTACTTAATTTGCCCAGCTAAATTGTTTGTTGGTTTTGGTTTTGATTGGCTGTCCTGTGTGTTTGCTAATGTGCGCAGGGTTTAGGGGGCTGGAGATTCAGGGGAACTTCGTGAAGTTCACAGCGATTGGCGTGTACTTGGAGGATAAGGCCGTGCCTCTGCTTGCCGTTAAGTGGAAGGGCAAGACCGCCCAGGAGCTGACGGAGTCCGTTGAGTTCTTCAGAGAGATCGTTACAGGTAACGGACTTCTTAAAACACGTGCTTAAAGCTTTGACTAGTCAGAATTTCATAATGTCTTAGCCTTTATTTTATAATTATTCTTTTCTAAAACCATTCAGAATTTCATAAAATTAGTTAGGGTTAATATGTTGTCTTCTGGATATGATGTGTTACTCTGTATGAAAAACAAAACAAAAACAAAACTTGAGGCACAAGTTATAATCTTGATTATCCTTTCATAGGTCCATTTGAGAAATTCACACAGGTGACAACGATACTGCCACTAACCGGCCAGCAATACTCGGAGAAGGTTTCGGAGAATTGCGTTGCGATTTGGAAATCAATCGGAATTTACACTGATGCAGAAGCCAAGGCCATTGAGAAGTTCCTTGAGGTCTTCAAGGATCAAAACTTCCCACCTGGCGCCTCTATCCTTTTCACACAATCTCCCAATGGATCATTAACGGTTAGTACTACTAAACTTTAGTGTGTGTTTTTTTTTTTTTGAAGGGTTGAGTTTGTATTTTGCATCTGAGTTTTGACATCTTTGTTTGATCACTTTCATTGCTACAGATAAGCTTCTCCAAAGATGCATCCGTACCAGAAGCTGGGAACGTGGTGATCGAAAACAAACTGCTTTCGGAGGCAGTTCTAGAGTCGATCATCGGAAAGCACGGCGTTTCTCCTGGAGCAAGGCAGAGTGTAGCTGCGAGGTTATCTGAATTGTTGAAGTAGAGTTGTCAAAATGAGGCAGGAAATGGGAAATTGGAAACCCAGTTATACAAGAGAAATGGTTAATGTTGGATGGAAACTGAGAGAGGAGAAATAAAAGTTTCTGAGTGATGTTCTTCTGTATTTTGTGATTTATCTACATATAATCTATGAAGCTACGAAAGTGCTCTGTCTTGTTTAACTTTTAAGAAAATGGTCATTATGTATGAGAAGTAACAGTGTTGTTTTGTCGTGCTTAATTTTAAAATGGCTGAAGTTTACAATGATGGCTCCGGTGTTTCTTAACGAAATGGGAGATAACTTCAAGAAGTTGTACCAATGCTACATTAATCAAATTAAATCTAACCTCACGAACAAATCACCCCTCAGTTTCTTCTCTCCGAAATTCAATCTCAATTTTCAAACCCAATACGATCTCTATGGATAAAAATTTCTGGGTACCAGTGCTTGTCCTGGTATTTCATTTGTTCACCGCTTCTTCTCAAAGTAAATAACGTATAATCTGTTTGATATTCGACATGTTATGTTGTTAAATTCTTGATCTTTTTCTTATGACTTTCCACCTTTTTTTCAGTCACAATAGAATGGTTGAACATTGACTGCGGTAACAATGCTCTACGTGTGGATAAAAACTTGCTCCGATGGGTCACAGACAATGACTACACGCAAGCAGGCATCAACAAGCAAGTTCCACAAAAGCAAAAACTTGAAGAGATGAACACCCTCCGATCCTTCCCTAACAAGGCACAACAAAACTGCTATGCTTTACCTTTCAGTGAGGAAACCCAGCGGGTCTTGGCAGGGACGGATCCAGGAATTGTCCCTCCGGGGGTCAACTTTTAAAAAGTTAAAAAAATTCTATACAAAATATACCTATAAATGTTTTTATTATTAAGAAATCCTTTATTCAAACTAAAGGTAACTAACCAAAATTAAACCTCCTTGGAGAAAAATAAAATAAAAAACCTCAACAACTAATCAAGAAAAACATCAATATTCATCCCATAAAAATAAAACGATAAATTATCATTCATATATAATTCATTGAGAAAACAATTGAGAAAACACATATTAAATCAAGTAACTTCCCCAGATGAGTCTTTCACATGTGGGTTCACAAACTCTAAAAGCAGAACAGTTGTTTGGATGGCTAACAGAGACAAAACTGTCAATAGCCTTGGCGCCAGAGTTTCGCTTCGAAAAGATGGCTCATTGGTCTTGAGACCGATGTGGATGGCGCAACTGTCTGGCAAACCAGCACCAACTCCAGTAGCCTTGATGTTGAGAGAGCAGAGCTTTTGAATTCTGGCAACCTTTTTCTGAAAGATGCACATGGTAAAATTCGATGGCAAAGCTTCGATTTTCCCAATGATACTGTTCTCCCAAACCACCCTTTGCAAAGAGCAAGAAGCTGATATCCACTTTAGGAAGAGGGACTTTTGGACGAAAAAAAGGAAGCGCTCTGCGTGCACTCCTTCTTGCTGCGCTGAAGTTGAAGTTGCTGCAACCCTTTGAGGCATTTCCTCGAACATATGGCGGGCATGAATTGCCCCGCCATCCAGCCATTGCAGGGGTCAATTTTTCTTCCTCTAGTGGCGGATTCTGGAGTTGCAGGGGTCAATTGACCACCCTTGCTCCTCTGTGGATCCGTCCCTGGGTCTTGGTCAGGGCAGGCTTCTACTACGGCAACTACGATGGTCTTTCGAAGCCTCCTTCGTTTGATATTCATATTAACGGTAGAAATTGGTCAACGGTCAACACATCAACGGTGGTGGAAGGGCCAATATACCATGAAGCCATGTATGTGAATCAAGGGGCAGGATCTCTTAATGTGTGTATTGTGCAGGATGAGAGTGGAGTGGTTCCCTTTATATCTTCAATAGAAGCTGTTCCAATTTCGGTTACATTGTACCCTGAGATGGAGACCAACTATGCTTATAATCTAGTATCTAGGATTAACTATGGTGGTGGAGAAGTAAGGTACATTTCTCTAATTATTCGATCACTATTTAACATATGTACAGTCGTCCACCCTTACGTGAATAGATGTTACAATTAATACACCAACGACTAATAATCACTCACACGTTGTCTATTTTATTGGATTATGATATCATTTTCGCTTAAACAAAAAAGCATTATTAGGACCCGACATTTTTTTGTTGCCATTTTTGATTGCAAGATATGTTAGATTTTGATCGAGAATGTACAAAAATTGCTGAATGTAGGTTCCCAGGGATATTGGGTGAGGAATACAACCGAGTATGGACAGGTGGAACAATCCCACCAAACTGCACCGAAGTCACTACCTTACCAGATCCCTTATCTTTTCCAGAAAACGACCCTCCCATTTCTGTGTTGACCGACTCCATTGAATCAATGAACCTTGCTGATCCAATCACCTTGTCCATTGATCTCCCACAGACGACCCCACAATTAGCCTACCTTGTGCTCTATTTCACCGAAACGGTAACCCTCCCCAAACCAAACGACAGCAGGATAATTCAGATCTACATCAACGGCCAGATGAAGTCCACGGTGACATCTGAGTACAACAAATGTAAGGTGATCACCGTATACCCTGTGACAATTGTGGGACCTACGATCAATGTGACATTGGCCTCAGCTAATGGGTCAACCCTACCTCCTATAATCAGCGCTATGGAAGTGTTCACAAGAATAGAGGCCAACAAGGGTGATAAGAGTTCTTCTCCTCCCTCTTCCACTCCCTCTCATGGCACACAAGGACACTTCTTTTATGCATACATTAATTCCATTTCTTGTATTTGCTTGCTTCTTCTATTCATAGCCTGACAATGTTGAATTAATGTCCACAAGGGACCATATCTTTATTTTTCCTTTTTGGTTTTGACGTAATAAAATTGTGATTGTATTATTTTGGTAATTAAAAGAGTTGTCATTGTCTTCTATATGCACAGTGGAGTCAAAATAAGGATGCAATTTGTCTTTTCCTGCTTAAAGAAAGTAGATGTTTATAATAATCATTCACACATGTGTAAACAACTATCAGTCCTTGATTGATATGAATTTTATAATGAATATTTTATTAATCTATGACTAAGAATCACCGTCGGATCAATGCGTGGCAATTAACGAAGCTACTTCACATATACATGTCATTGTTTACCAAAGTAATAGCCAAGGTACAAAACTTGATACACCTACAACTTGCCAAAACTTGGTCAATGGCGTAGGTTCGTTATGGAGCTAGGTTTTTATTGACGTTGGTTAGAGTTTAGTAGACGGAGGGGTCCATGTAAAAGTTTGAGATTTTGTCCTTTGGGGTTCTAGAGACATACCTCATTGAATTTGTTTTTTGAGATTATGAGAGATTGAAAAACAAAGAGTTATGCTCAGAACAACTGTGTACGTATACGTAAATGAATATCGTAAAACCGGGCACCGAACTCAGAATCCCACCAAAATCTTGTATCGTACAACTCCCTCCCCCACACTAATAAAGTGGTTGTGGAAAACGCGTAATGAAGCACACAGCTGACAACGACTATGACTGTATCAATGTTCTTTTTTGAACAAACCCGGCACTAAATATTCCCCCTCAGAACCATCACACGAACCCTCATCTCATCTCTCTCTCTCTCTCTCTCTCTCTCTCTCTCTCTCTCTCTCTCTCGTGGGACCTAACGTATATTCCAATCCCAGAAGGTGAACCACCCAAAATAGCTGTCATCAGCTTTGCTCCATTATGTTGTCTGTTCAAACATTATTTACTTCTTTATCTCTCCATCCACTATGTTCTCTACTTCAAACTTGTGATTTTGCTAGCAGTTCTATGAATTTGTCAAACAATACGTACAGAAAATAATATACAAGGGCTGGGTTTGTTGCAGTCAATGTGGTCTTGCCACGTTTATTTCTATCCACATTGCGTTCATGTTCTCATTTATTTGGTCCAGCAAGTTGAGGAACTCATGTCAGTGAGACACTGAGCATTTCGTAGTTGATTTTCACACTTGGGTTTTTAATCAGATTCAAGAACCTTCATGTGCTTCTCCAGTATTGATGTGTTCAGGTGATTTCGAGCTGACCCTTTTGGTTATTTGCTTAATTTATTGGTTATCTTTGTTGGGTTCTTCTTGTATTGGCGTTGTGAGGAAAGAGATTGATTTTGTGCAATTCCATATTATAATCTGAGCCTTGTCCCTTCTGAAAGCTGTTTCCTTTTGTAATCTGAGTTTTGCTTGCATGTAGCAACTTGCTTTTCATGATCACCCACTATCAATTACAAGTTGCAACTTTCTAATTTGTGATCTAAGCTTTGCCCATTTGAGTCTTGTTTATAAGCCTCAGCTTTGCCTCAAGATCCCATCTCTCTTATCTTCAATCCTGGTTATGATGGCTGGTGGGACTATTAGATTGCTTATAGGGGTTTCTTCAATTTTGTATCTGATATGTGGTTCCTTGGGATTTAATCCAGTGGATAAGCATCTGATAATCTGTGGATCAAAAACCAATGTAAAAGTTGGTGATCGTGTATTTGTATCTGATGAGTCTGATTCCAGTATCCTCTCAACCCCACAAAAAATCTCCGGCAATTCAAGTTCCATATCTTCCTCCTTAGATTCAGTTCTGTACCGAAGTGCAAGAATATTTAGTGGAACCTCCGTTTACACATTTCCAATAAGAAAACAAGGGCGTCATTGGGTTCGCCTCTATTTCTGTCCTTTTGTTCATGAGGGTTACAATTTGAGCACAGCAAAGTTCTCTGTTTCTGCTCAAACTTTCACCCTTCTCAAGGAGTTCAAAATAGAGAGCGGTTACCGCATGAGAGAATACTCTTTGAACATAACTTCGGACAGTCTAGTTCTCACCTTTACTCCTGCCACCAATTCATTTGCTTTTATAAATGCCTTAGAAGTTGTTTCGCTCCCGGACGAGCTCATTCCAGAGGATGCCATAACCATTGGTTCAAAGGAAAATCACCAAAATTTGAGGAAGCGAGCATTAGAGACAGTTGAGAGGGTGAATATGGGTAATGAAAGAGTGTCTCCCCAAAATGATACCTTGTGGAGACTTTGGGTTTCTGATGATCCTTATTTGACGCACAATGGTTTTCCTACATTTGTTTCAAAAAAGGAAGCTGTCAAGTACACGACCTGGCCAACGGAGGATATCGCCCCTCCTTCGGTCTATGGCACCGCGACTAAGTTGAACTCGTCGAGAGATCTTAGTCTGAATGCCAATCTGACATGGCATTTTGAAGTTGATCCTGGTTTTGAGTATCTGGTTCGGTTTCACTTCTGTGACATAGTCAGTGAATCTGCTCCACCTGACATAGTCAGTGAATCTGCTCCAACTCCCATCCTCAGAGTTTTTATCAATTCTCTGTTTGTTTCTAATAGTCTTGATCTTAGAAATCTGACAAAAAATATCTTAGGCACCCCATATTTTATGGATGCCATTATGAGGGTAAGTGATAGCAAGAAGCTAACCGTAAGTGTTGGCCCTAATAATCCAGACGCACCTGACTCAGTTGTCTTTCTCAATGGGCTGGAGATCATGAAAATAAGCAATTCTAGGAGCAGCTTGGACTTTTCTTTGAATAAAAGCTCTAAGATGAAAGTTGGTGTTATAGTGGGTTTGGCTGTTGGACTATTCATTGCTATTGTGCTGGCTGCAGTTTTCTTCCTGCTGTGCAGAAGAAGACTAACACATGCCATCCATTCAAGGACAGATGATGTTATGGTGAATGGAATGGAAAGTAAAGACACTGATAGCACAGCGATGTTTTCTGTCTCAAAAATTGGGTATCGCTTTCCTTTCGTGGCAATTCAAGAGGCTACTGATAATTTCAGTGAGAACCTAATTGTTGGGGCTGGTGGTTTTGGGAAAGTTTACAAAGGAGTTTTAAGGGACAACACAAAAGTGGCAGTTAAGAGAGGAGCTTCTCATTCAAGGCAGGGTCGTGCAGAATTTCGGACAGAAATTGAAATGTTGTCTCAGTTCCGCCACCGCCATTTGGTAGCATTAATTGGATACTGTGATGAGAAAAATGAGATGATCGTTATTTATGAGTACATGGAAAATGGGAGCCTGAAGAACTATCTGTATGGCTCAGATTTTCCAAGCTTAAGTTGGAGGCAAAGGCTTGGAATATGTGTTGGAGCTGCCAAGGGACTTCACTATCTTCACACTGGCTCTACAAAGGCAATTATTCACAGGGATGTTAAGTCTGCCAATATACTACTGGATGAGAATTTTATGGCCAAGGTTGCTGATTTTGGGCTGTCAAAAACTGGTCCTGAGATTGATCAAACGCATGTCAGCACCGCGGTCAAAGGCAGCTTTGGGTATCTTGATCCAGAGTACTTAACAAGGCAACAGCTGACGGAGAAGTCAGATGTGTACTCATTTGGAGTGGTGATGTATGAAGTCCTTTGTGGAAGACCTGTTATTGATCCATCTCTCCCAAAGGAAAAGGTGAACTTAGTTGAATGGGCACTGAAGTGGCAGAAAGATGGGAGATTGGAGGAAATTGTAGACCCCCTTCTTGCAGGTCAAGTAAAGCCGGATTCATTGAAGAAGTTTGGAGAGATAGCTGCAAAATGCTTGGCACAACACAGCGTTGATCGACCTACGGTGGGAGATGTGTTGTGGAACTTAGAATATGTGCTTCAGCTCGAAGGAAACGATGGACGATCAGATCACAATCGCAGGCCATCTATGCAAGCTGATCACGCCAACCACCTGGAGAGCAGTGTATCTAATGCAGAATTTAGCATGGGAAGTGCAGGGGACCTTGCTGGTGTCTCAATGAGCAAGGTCTTTTTCCAGATGGTGAAGGAGGAAATGAGGTAGATTGCTCTGAATCTAAAGAAACTATGTTTTTGGTCTTTTTTTTATTATGTAACATTGTGCCTGCAAGTGTCGAAGATTTTTGAGTAATGTAACAGATCATATGAGATTCAAGTCCGTTTTCAACTTCAGTCTGTAAACATGCACAATTTATATGTTTGTAATTTGCTAAATCATGAGAATAACAGGTGAACAATACCCCCTTATGGTTGCGGGTTTTGAAATGTATCTTTTGATCTTGGGCTTTTGTTGACATGGATGATTTCACTGGATCACAAGCTTTTCTCGCAACAAACTTCTTTCTCTTTTTTCTTTTTTCTTTTTTGGTCTGAATCCCTCAAAACAAACTTCATGATATGGGTTTTGGTGCATACATATGACAACTTGGTTGGGTTGTCACGGTATGCATGTATGAGAGCCCAACTGGTTAAGATGTGACAAAGCTTGTGTTGGGGAAATTGTACAAAACTTTTCTATTTATTCACCCTAATGTCATGCTTACTAATTTGTAATCGGCTTATAAGGAATTGAATTGAGGAGTAGTTGGAATCCGGATTCCCATTACCTTCCGTTTGGACGAAGGAATTGAAAATTACATAAAATTCTAAAATAACGGAATTTGTATTGTACTATAGAAATTGTGAAATGACGCCTATTTTGGTGGAAATTAAAATCAGGAATTTGATACCCTAATTTCCACGATTTTTTCCGCGCTCCATTTAATAAATTCCGTGCTTAAGTTGCCAAACAAGGGAATTGTCAATTTCTCCTCTCAAACTCTAGAAACTTAAATTTAGTTTAAAATTATTTTAAAAAAATTTGTAAATATTTCTCTCCCAATATATATATAATTCCTTTTTTTGTTGGAAAACCCAATATATATAATTCAAATAAATGTAACAAGTAAAATAAAAATAAATTATAACTTATCAAATTGGCTTGATTATTATAAAACCCTTTTATAATTTAATATAAAATATTCAACCGCTTGATATTTTTCATAGACAAAAAAAATCTCATTTTTTTTAATAAATAAATAAATATTTTAACTAAATATCCACATCTTCTGTTTTTTCTTTTTCTTTTTTCCGCCGAGAAAAACAATATAAATCGTAGCCGTTGCATTGTGCCCCCCAATTTATCCTCCTGAACCCCCCATCTGGAGGGAGATAGAGCAAAGGAAGAGTGAGAACCTTGGAAACCCTAGCTATGGAGAAAGAGAGATCGAGCAAACGCCACCGCGAAGATCGAGACAGAGACCACCACAAGCATCGCAGCCGTGACGCCGATGAAAAGCGATCATCAAAGGACTCCGATAACCATCGCCACCACCATCGATCGGACCGCGATTCCAAGCGCGAGCGCTCTCACGAGCCCCGAGACCACAAATCTCGTCGCGAAAGGTCACGTGAGCCGAGCGACGACCGCGATATAGCACGTGACCAGCGGGAGCGGTCCTACGACCCGAGGGGCGAGAGAGAGGGGAGCCGAGAGAGGTCCAGGCATCGCGAAACGAAGCGCGAGAGGTCGGAAGAGAGAGAGGAATATAGACGTAAGAGGAAAGAGAGGGAGAGGAGTGAGGGTAGAGATGGGGATGTTGTTGATTTTGACGATAAGAAGAGGGCTAGGGTTTCGGAGGAGGAGAGGAAAGATAGGAAGCGATTTGAGGAAGATGGGAAGGAAGTGAATGGAGGTCAGAGACAGAGTAGGAGGTTTGAAGACCGTCGAGTGAAGGAAGAAGAGGATGGTGATTATGGCGGAGCCGTTGAACGCAGCAATGAATTGAATGTGAATGCAAGTGAGGTTAAGAAAGAGGAAGTGGGTGATGACCGGCTTGGTAATTTTCAGGGCGACACCACCACCCCAAATGGGAGTGGTTGGATGGGTAATGTAAGTTTTATGTTAGCTTTCTTTTGTTCTGCTCTGAATTGCATTTGATAATTCTGCTTCTTTGATGCTGAAATTTTGAGCTGATAGGCTCTGAACAACTGTAAAAATATTCCACATGTAAGTGATACTTTAGGTTAGCCTCTTAATGGTTCATGAAACTGTAGTGAAGTATCTGAAATTCAATTTAGTTTAACGATATACCACTTTAAATTTCTCTATCTGATTAATATCGTTGTTTGAGATATGGAATAGATTTCTTAGGTTCCGACTTCTGATCTCTTTGCACGATGTGATTGTTAGTTATAGTGTTAGATATGGAATTGATTTTTAGGTTCTGACTTCTGATAGCATTACAGTATTACTATAGGCATCTGTAGTATGGAATTGATATCTTCTTGGTTGAATTACTTGCTATTTACTCATGAGATTTGAAGTGTTGTATACTAATGATTGATTTGATTGGAAGCTACAGATTTTGAAATGAGGTATTTCTTCCTTAAAAATGTAAGGTGTCTTGTTACACTTTCTGCAAGCCTCTGTTTTGTCTTATAATGTATCTCTATGTCATAAATTATTGTTAGGCTGTTACTGTTAGAAAATAGCTCTCTTTCCTACATGCTTTGTATCCTTGTAGGCCATGTCTCCATTAGCTGAGGAGTGAGGGCATCTGTGTGAAATTTATTCCTTTTCATGTCTTTCTGATTCTTCATTTTTGCGTTCCCCTCCACCACAATCAAGTTCTTTTGCGGTATGCATAGTGACCTTGTTTAATTTTCAACACTTACAGGGTGCTGCTCTGGAACCTACTAACGCATCAAGGATTGTGCCTGAGACCTCTTTCGCACCTAGTCATCCCCTTCCTACCAAGGTATCTTCGATTTATACCACAAATGAAAATAAGGGAGTTAGTATTACCAGATCTCATGAGGTTCATGGAAAATCTAGTACAGATGGAACATCTTCAACTGCTGGGAGAAGTGGGAATCTGTCTCTTGATGATGTAGAAAAAATTAAGAAAGCTTTACAAAAGCAGAAGGAATTGACTGAGAAGCTGAAGAAGATTCCCCAGGTATTATAATCACATAAATTTGTTATTGCATCTCACCTCTTTGTGTTTGACAAAATTTGCATGCATAATATTGTTTCTTAATTACAGTTATTATATACATTTACCATGACTATTCTCATCATGCAGTTGAACAAGGGTGCCAATGCAAGAAAAGATGCTAGCCAGAACTTGGGATCAAAGGAGCTGAAACCACCATCTGCCACTGCTGGAATACTGCATGCACCGGCCCCATCAACAACTGGTGGTACAGCTGCTCCAGGGGTAAGATTTGATTCATCAAAACTACCCATTGCACCAGCAGCTTCGTCTACAAGTGGCATGATTGCAGAAGCTGGCCTTACAGCCGTTCCCAACCTTGAAGCTGTTAAAAAAGCACAGGAGCTTGCTGCCAGTATGGGTTTCCGCCAGGACCCCCAGTTTGCTCCTCTTATAAACTTGTTTCCAGGACAGGTGGCAACTGATGTTGCTGCCCCTCAGAAGCCTACTAAGGCCCCTGTTCTTCGTCTTGATGCCCTTGGAAGGGAAATAGATGAACTTGGAAATTTAGTGAATGCGACTAAACCAAACAACCTCAGCACTCTAAAGGTTTAGTAGCTATTACCCTTCAGACAATTCCTCTTGTTAGATGGATTTTATTTGTTTGAACTTTAATCTAATGGTTCTAATTTTTTCAGGTCAATATTAACAAACAGAAGAAAGACGCATTCCAAATTCTTAAACCTGAATTGGATGTGGATCCTGAATCAAATCCCTTTTTTGATCCAATGATGGGTATTAATAAAACCAAGATTTTGAGGCCAAAGAGGATGAATTTCCAGTTTGTAGAGGAAGGAAAATGGTCAAGAGATGCTGAGCATATAAAGTTGAAGGTATTTATTGGCGTCTCTTTATTCTGTTTTGATCATTTCAGTGAGTTATGTACCTGTCTTTTTTGTTAAATTTTCTCCATTTCCTCTGTACAGAGTAAATTTGGAGAAGCACAAGCCAAAGAGCAAAAGGCGAAGCAGGCACAGTTGGCAAAGGCAAAGGCAGCACCAGATATTAATCCAAATTTGATAGAGGTATCAGAGAGAGTTATCACCAAAGAAAAACCAAAGGATCCAATTCCTGAAATTGAGTGGTGGTAAGCTGCTATCTACTTTTTGCATTGCTGTGATTTGCTAAGTGGTTCTTCTTTTTTTCCCGCTTGGATCGTGGTGACCACAAGGAATAGATGACCTTAAAAGTTTATTGAATATGATAACTGATTATCTTGTTGTTTCCCTTCTCTATGCTCCCCTTCTGTTCCAATGTTGAAAACATGCCATGATCTGTGATTGTAGATGAAACAAAAGGGGTCAACCCAAATCCTAATTTCCATCCATTTTTGAATGATATCTTTAACTAAGATGCCTGAAGTATTGTTTTCGTTGTTTTGTTTGCCATTTTTCAATTGCAGATTTGATTTGCATGTTGTTTGGTCCTCTCAGAACTTTTATTTTATGTTAAAGATATTTGCTAATTGTGCTTTGCTAAATTTGTCAGGGATGTGCCCCTATTGCACTCTGGTACTTATAATGAAGTCATTGATGGCGCAGTAGTGGAAAATAAATTAAAGATGGAGAAAATCACCATCTATGTTGAACATCCTCAGCCTATCGAGCCCCCGACTGAGCCAGCCCCTCCACCGCCTCAACCACTGAAGCTGACCAAGAAGGAGCAGAAAAAACTCCGTACACAGAAACGCCTGGCCAGAGAGAAAGATAGGCAGGAGATGATTAGACAAGGCCTGATCGAACCCCCAAAGCCAAAAGTTAAAATGAGTAATTTGATGAAAGTTCTTGGCTCTGAAGCAACCCAAGATCCAACCAGGCTTGAAAAGGAGATTCGGAGTGCAGCAGCTGAGCGTGAACAAGCTCATATAGACAGGAATATTGCACGAAAGCTCACTCCTGCCGAGCGCCGTGAGAAGAAAGAAAGGAAGCTTTTTGATGACCCAAATAATGTGGAGACCATAGTCTCAGTTTACAGGATCAATGAACTGTCACATCCAAAGGCCCGCTTCAAGATTGATGTTAATGCACGAGAGAACCGGCTGACTGGATCAGCTGTGATCTCAGATGGTATGAATGTAGTGGTTGTTGAAGGCGGCAGCAAATCTATTAAGAGGTATGCTAAGGTTATGCTTAGGCGCATAAACTGGGCTGAAGCTGTAAAAGATGAAGAAGAAGAAGATGACGATGTAAACAATGATAAGCCTGCTAACAAGTGTGTGTTAGTATGGCAAGGAAGTGTTGCCAGACCGAGCTTCAATAGATTTTCTGTTCACGAGTGCATGACTGAAGCTGCTGCCCGGAAGACTTTTGCTGATGCTGGCGTTGCTCATTATTGGGATCTTGCAGTCAATTTTGCGGATGATGAGTAGTAATTGGAGACTGCTTCCATGGATATCTTAAATCATCGTGGCCGGTTTGCCTCAACATTTTGGTAAACTAGTGTTAGTTCGAAAATTTGCTTTGTGCGATTTGTTAACTGTATGGGATCATTTATGATAGCGTATTTGCTCATATAAAGTGAACCGCCTACCCATGCGCGTGGCACAAATTAAGTTGCATCAATGAGAACACTTTTACATTTCCAGATGCTGTAATTATGTTGAAACTTGAAAGTGGGTAAGTTTATAATGCCTTTACTTTCTCTGTTGTTGCTGCAAGTATTGTTTTTCAATGTGTGGAGTTACTTTAGAAACAACAAATTTCTCTTCGCCTCTTGGTATGAGTAACATAGAACATGGCCAACCGATTTCGTGCCGAATTAAGGCTGGACTCTTATCTGTTTGTACTAGAATATAGTGACTCCCAAGAGGGTTATCTATATATGTTTTGCAGCAGAAAACATGATTCTTGGACTCCATTGCAATAAAGCTAGCGTGCATGATTGTTGTATACCACAAAAACCAAAAGCAAAAAGACTTAGTTTCCAAGCTTTTATATAGATCAAGATAACTTATGTCTCATTCTGTTGTGCTGTCCATTTCATTTGTGGACCAGCATGCCTTAGCAAACTTTAGAGTTCTTGAAAGTGTGCCATATCTCCCAACTGGATTTTGATTTCTGCGAGTGTTCCCTCCGCCGAAGGAGGCATAACTTCAGCGTAGACACTGTGCCATGCAGCTCAGCTCCTACAAGAAAGCCGCAAGCTTTTGAATGAAAATATTCGTAGAAAAGGAAATTTGACCAAAACGGTTGATGCAGATATTCATATTTGCCTCCCTCCATGCTCCTTCACATGCCGATAGATAGCCTATCGCGCCCATTTTCTGCTTTGACTTCGGGGCCTAGTCTAAGCTAAGCCCTCTTCTCCTTTATTGGTTTGAGTTAGCTTCTAATTCGGTGAGGGATGGGGTAGGGTAGCCTATCTATATTTAACTACCAACTTCTTAGTTCTAATCTTCCTCCTCTTTTCTTACTTCCCTTTTTCAGAAGGTATAGACCATGCTTTGTCAAGCTTACCCATTTTAGTTTTCAGTCCTTCCTTTTTTCAATTTTCTTGTCTCCTTTAAAAACGGTGAAGTGATGCAATTTGCTTTATATGGTTCGTTCATTTCATCATTGCTTTCCCAAGTTCACACTTTTAGGTAAGATCCTTGAGAAAATCGGCTAAAGTATGTTGTATACTATTCCATAATTTGGTGGACTTGGATTTTTATTTTGGAGTTATATGTATCATGCATTTGTCACTACATAACCATAATGCAAAGTGTGTGCGCATCTCTTTGGACTTAAGAAACTCTCCCTTTAAAGGGTTTGAATCAATCCAAAACAAATGCCTCTAGAAAGAAATCTAAAGTTAAAAGTTAGCACCATACAATCGATATTGGGAGAGGGGAAAATCGAACTTAGGATCTCGGATGGTGTAAGGATAACTGCTCTTAACCGCTTATTTAAATCATGATTAATTAACCCCCCAAAATGATGGAAAAGTAAGTTGATTTAAAGAGAAGGAAGATGAAAATTGGTAATTGAGTTGTACAATTGTTACACATGTGCCCCCACAATTGTACTGGTTTATACATAAGAAGTTGGCTGAAACAGTAACCTTCCAGCCCAACCACACCTCATAAATTGTAACTGGCTTAATGGGGAAGTTTATCTGACTGGATAGCTTAACCTACTAAACATAAAGTGGGCAGCTAAAAAATGGCAGTAGCCCTCAAGACACCTCAAATTATAAATTTTGGACGAAAGGCATCACCATCAACATGCAGCTTACTTGCTTACGCACATTTTGATCAACACCCAACCTAATTTTCATGGACCCCCAAAAACTGTCAAACAAGATTAATAAAACCCTGAAAAATTACAAACAGAAAACACATTAAACCACGTGTCACCAGCCTTGATCTCCCACGTGTCCACCCGGCTGTTGTTCATGAGAAGAGAAGTCGTATGGAGATGGGATTAGGCGTTGTAGGTCACCTCTCTCTCACCTCCCCCTTTAAAACAGTAGAAGAAAAAAAATTAGTAGACAGAAAATTATACCAAAAAAAATAACAGTAAAGTAAGTTGAAACCCCACACACGCCTCACCCATTATGGTTGGTTATATTTCTATATATTGAAAAACTATCCGCCATAAAACCATAAAGCAACAGCCAAACAAGCACCTCCTTCGCGTCACACACACTGAGATAGAGCTAGAGATAGAGATAGAGAGAGAGACCTGAGAGGCCGTACCACTGCGCTAAGCAAAAGCAAAGGCCTCGTCTATCTCTTAACGCATTTTCGAAGAATTTAAGCCCATCCCAAACACGCCGTTAGTTAACCCCACTCTCCCTATTTTTCTCTCTGCACCTCCAGCGCTATAAATATCTGGAGGCTTGGAGAGAAAGGAAGCTATACGAATGTCGTCTCGTGTAGCAGACAATCAAATATCGCCGTTCTTCACTACAATGGAGCTTGATGATTTATCACGCGCCTCCCACGGCGCTTCTCCCTCACTCGGCCAGCTCCTCAAGCACGTCGGCGACGTCCGCAAGCAAGCTACTGGTGATGGCGGTGAGACTCCGGCGCACCACGCCCTCGACCTCTCCGACGCCAGCATCGAGCCTCGCTCCTTGCCGTTCGTGCTCTCGTTCACTAATTTGACATACAGCGTCAAGGTTCGCCGGAAGTTCAGCTTATCGGGGATGTTCTCCGGCGGGAGAAGCCGTCTCGGAGCAGCCACGGAGTCGGAGCCGGTCGGCGGAGAGAGCCTGTTCACGAGAACGAAGACGCTGCTCAACGACATCTCTGGAGAAGCTCGGGAAGGCGAGATACTCGCGGTTCTCGGCGCGAGCGGGTCGGGCAAGTCGACGCTTATCGACGCTCTGGCGAATCGGATCGCGAAGGGAAGCTTGAAAGGAACCGTGAGCTTAAACGGCGAGGTCTTGGAATCGCGGCTTCTTAAGGTCATTTCTGCTTATGTCATGCAAGACGATCTCCTCTTCCCGATGCTCACAGTCGAAGAGACGCTCATGTTCGCCGCCGAGTTCCGCCTCCCTCGCGCGCTCTCCAAATCCAAGAAGAAAGCCCGCGTCCAGGCTCTCATCGACCAGCTCGGCCTCCGGAATGCCGCGAAGACGATCATAGGCGACGAAGGACACCGCGGAGTCTCCGGCGGAGAACGACGCCGTGTCTCAATCGGAATCGACATCATCCACGATCCGATCGTTCTCTTCCTCGACGAGCCGACTTCAGGCCTCGACTCCACCAGCGCCTTCATGGTGGTGAAGGTCCTCCAGAGAATTGCTCAGAGCGGAAGCATTGTCGTGATGTCCGTACACCAGCCGAGTTATCGGATCCTGGGGCTCTTGGACCGGTTGCTCTTCCTGTCTCGGGGCCAAACCGTTTACAGTGGGTCCCCTACGACCTTGCCTTCGTACTTCGCCGAGTTCGGGCACCCGATACCGGAATCCGAGAACCGGACCGAGTTCGCGCTCGATTTGATCCGGGAACTCGAAGGCTCACCCGGCGGCACTAAAAGCCTAGTGGAGTTCAATAGAACCTGGCAAAGCATGAAACACTCCGACAACAACACGTCGTGCCAAATCGCCTGCGAGCCACGACACTCCCTCTCGCTCCAGGAAGCGATCAGCGCGAGCATTTCCAGAGGGAAGCTGGTATCCGGAGCCACCAACAACGACCCGAGCCCGAACTCGATGGTCCCCACATTCGCGAACCCGTTCTGGATCGAAATGGCGGTGCTCTCTAAGCGTTCGATGAAAAACGCCAGAAGAATGCCGGAGCTTTTTGGCATCAGGCTCGGCGCCGTGATGGTCACCGGCTTCATCTTAGCCACCATGTTCTGGAACCTCGACAATTCCCCCAAAGGCGTCCAGGAGCGGCTCGGCTTCATCGCCTTCGCCATGTCCACCACCTTCTACACCTGCGCCGACGCCCTTCCCGTTTTCCTCCAAGAACGCTACATCTTCATGCGCGAAACTGCCTACAACGCGTACCGGCGATCCTCTTACGTCCTCTCCCACTCCCTAGTGGCGCTGCCGTCACTGGTGTTTCTGTCAATTGCATTCTCAGCGCTGACGTTTTGGGCTGTGGGGCTGGACGGCGGGCTCTCCGGCTTCTTGTTCTACTTCCTGATAATCTTCGCGTCGTTTTGGGCCGGGAGCTCTTTCGTCACTTTCCTCTCCGGCGTGGTCCCGCACGTGATGCTCGGCTACACGATCGTCGTGGCAATCTTGGCCTACTTTCTGCTCTTCAGCGGCTTCTTCATCACGCGGGACCGAATTCCTGCCTACTGGATTTGGTTCCACTACATGTCGCTGGTGAAGTACCCGTACGAGGGCGTGTTGCAGAACGAGTTTCAGGACGCCACCAAGTGCTTCGTGAGGGGAGTCCAGATTTTCGACAACACGCCGCTCGCGTCAGTCCCGTCGGCAATGAAGTTGAAGCTGCTGGAGAGCATGAGCCAGACTTTGGGGACGAGGATCACAAGCTCGACTTGCCTGACGACGGGGTCGGATATTTTGAAGCAGCAAGGGGTGACGGATTTGAGTAAGTGGAATTGCCTTTACGTGACTGTGGCTTGGGGTTTCTTGTTCAGGATTTTGTTTTACTTTTCCTTGTTGCTCGGTAGCAAGAACAAGAGGAGGTAAACCCAGAAAGAAAAAAAAAACGTAAAAAAATAAGAAAAAAAAAAAAACAGAGAGTAAAGAGGTAGATATTCCATGCATAGCAGAAGCTCTGTCTAGCTAGCTGTTTGGCGCGGGAGCGAGGTGGTTCTTGTTGTTGACTGGTCTCTCTCTGTGAAACTGTGAAATTCTTGTGGCAATTTTAATCCTTTTTTTTTTTTTTTTTTACTTCCAAATATTATTTCTTAAATTCGAATTACGTTGATTTTGAAGGACCATGTTAATTTGGTTTCATGCATATTATTGTACAACTGTTACATATTATATAGGTAAGTATTACTCGCGACAACTAATAAATAATGTTTCACTTTTAGATCAACCTCTTTGTACCTGTTATCAATTATTTTAGAGCTTATCTCTTCCAATAGTGATTTTTTTTGTTGGACAAATATCTCCAAAATGTGATTGTAACTATTTTAGAATTATATTTTTGCGTATGATTTTGTAGTTTCTTGGAGTGATATGTCTCTCATTGTTCATACATGATTTAGAGTTTAAAGTCAAAAAAGCAAACAAGCATATATGCATGTAACAACAAAAATCCACAAAACACCAAAACGAACATCTCATCAACACATAGTAATAGCTTATTCCCGGAAAGAACCAAAACCAGAAGAAGACATATATAGGGGTTAGTTGGTTCACCCAACACCACACTCAATCAAGCATATGTATCATCTTCTTTCTTCCCAAATTCACACAAACCAAATTCATCAGCTCATCAATTTAGCCATTTTTCTTTGGCTCTAGTTTTTATATATAATGTTATAATAGGTGTTTTGAGAACTGGGGTGTAAAATGGAGAGCATATCGACTCTAGTCAACTTGAGAAAGCTCGTATTTGCTAATTGCTTGTGCTGTGATATAGTGTTATGGGTAGAATTAATTGCAGTGCCGTATATATTATAATATAATTGGCATATATATATATATACTAGTGCATTGAATCATTAATATCGGGTGTTGGGGAGTTTAATTTTCTGCAAGTCTCCTTCAAAATAACTGGGAGCCACACATTGAGATCAAAACAACAGGCCTTGCCCAAGAAGAGTTTAATATGGTCTCTGGCAGGCAGCCTCTGCTGGCTCCTCGTCTACTTCATTTATATGGCTTGCTCTTTGCTGTTGCTGGAACCTTTATTATCAACTACTAATTAATTGCGCTTGCTTGACACATAACTTTCGTGAGACTGAAAACTTGGGGCACCCATCACTGATTTATACTTGGCCTTTCAGCCTGGGGACTGTTTTTGTTAATCGTATGGCTCTCCTTTCACGTGTCACGTTACAGGGTTTAATTTAGTATTACCTCCCCAATATATGAGAGAGACTTTCATGCAACGGGAATAACACTTTTCGTTATCCCTGCAAATAGCGTAATGACAAGTGAAGTAACTTTTTCACCAGTCAATATTGTCTAATTGGCCGAAATAGCAAAACAGTGGAATCCCGATTACAGTTCTTCAAAAAGGGCAACCTCGCAATTAAATAACAATAGTTTTCAGCCGACCCACCAATACAGCTGAATATATGTTATTCAAAACCATAAAATGATCGAAAGATATTTGCATTCAGAAATATAGCAAGTAGCAACACCTTGAACTGAAACATGTACGGTGCATTAAAACTAAAGTATTGTGTAATTTGCTAGTAAGAAGAAGTAGCTGCTGGCTAGTGTTTAAAAAAAGTTCAGGACCTTCAGCTCATCTAGCTAGTAGGTTTGGGTATTGATATAAATTTATAGTAAGAGAATAAATTGCTTGCCAAATTTGTACCTTTTCATTTAATTTACTTTAAATAAAATGTGCCGCATTCATCTCATGCTTTTACTACGAGTAGGTTTGGGGATTGAGTGCTGCAATTAAGTGTGAAACAGTGGGATAAAACACAAGAAAAGTATTAGAAGAACACTAATCAACTTGGTTGCAAATTGTGCATGTTATGTTTCTTGGTTGCAAACACAAGAAAGTACTTAAATTTTAATAATTTAATTGAATGATTAAATAATATCGGATTCAAGTAAGCGTTGAAGAGTCAGTCTAAGTGTTCTAGAAGAAGGCTAACTATCCTATATATATATAGAGAGAGAGAGAGAGAGAGAGAGAGAGAGAGAGAGAGAGAGAGAGACTTGTGATTTGTTGTTTTTCTGTCCCTCTCCATAGTCTTCTTCCTATGTACACCATCCATTATTATGAGACAAAATTTGGGATTAGGACATGGAAGAGAATGACATCCAAAGATTTGTTGATTCAAATAACTAAAGCGCACATGTTGATTTCTGTCGTGTCAAAATCACTAATTAAATCTTTCCTATACCGACAAACTAATAGTTTTCAATCCCAGTGTATTTCCTTCATGATTGCAATTCGCAAATGAATGCAATTCTTTCTTTAATTTACAAGTACGTATGCCACACACAACGGATGAACATGGGCACTGGTCGACCAGTAGTCGTCTCGCAAGCCGCCAGGCTGCCGGTAGCCCAGCACATGTGTTATCATAAATATACAACTCTCTCGCAAAAATAGATAAAAACTAACAAAAGAATCATGAAATCTAATATCCCCGTCTATATATATGCAAAACTCGTTCGGACTTTTAAAGCATTGCATGCATACCCTCTTGTGGCATCCTGCATATTCGATATACATCTTAATCCATGTGAACTTAATTACTACTTGTTTGTTTTCGACATCAGCAGTTCAGATTAATGCTTAGTTGTTAAGGCAAAAACATTGCATGCATGCCCTCTTGTGGCATCCTGGTTGTTGTTAAAAGTAAAATCCACATAATTAAGGAAATGGGTAAATAAATAGTCCAACTTCGTTAGGTTCACATTTTCCACACAAAAAACAAAACAAAAAAGAAAGTGTGATAGTGAACGACGTTATCCAAGGGTAACTTGACTATAGGTCTTAATTAGCTAGGTTAGTACGTTTCATGTATTTATAGCCTATGGGGGATGCTAACTACTACCTAAATCATTAAGCCAACTCTCTAGCTAGGTATCATATAGAGGTGGGTTTGACTTGAAATAAGACCCCTATTGGTTTAAACCAACTCAGTGTCTCTAAAGGAAGACTCTTAAGGATTGTTTGGCAACGTAAGATGCTTATGTTGTCATACTGTGAATCTGAATCATTGATAAGGTTGAATATGTTATTCAGATTCACAATCTACAAATATAAGCATTTGTCTGGTAACGCGAATTTGGCAATAAAACATTACCCTTGACGAGCCATTTTGAAATTAGCCAAGTGATTATTGAATAATTAATCTCATTAATATATAATTCAACCTTTTTTGTACCCTAAATTTGTGACATGACTTGTGCATAAACCCCATCGTGGTTATTGGGTTGGTAATTGGCCCATATATCACCTAACCCCAAGACTAGCCCGAGTGGTGCCCGCCTCCCCGGGGCACCAAATTAGAGGTCCCAAAAAAAAAAAAAAAAAATCTAAAAGATTTAAAAGGTCAGAAATTAAAGATTCTTTTTTTTTCTTTCTAAAATACATATAAAAAAAAAGCAATATCCAAGAGAGATTTGCTTATCCAAAGAGAAAGCAGAGAGAGCTGCAGAAGCAGAAGTGTAAGCAGCAAAAATGGCGACAATGCCACCATCGTCTCTGCAACTCTCGAACCCATTCCCACTTGCGTCTTCATCAACCAAATCCCACGCGCCCAAACCCCTCCTTTCCTTCACCGCCCGAGCCACCGACTCCGAAACACCGCCCTCCGAGCCCTCGTCCGAATCTGGGTCCGACCCGGATGACTTCGACAGCAAGCTGAGCCAAGTCCGACTCCGCTACCGCAGCGGAACCGGCAAGAAAGCGGAGCTCCGGAAGACCAAGAAGTCGAAAAGCGGGTCCGGATCCTCATCCGGGTCCAACTTGTACCTTCCACCGGTGCCGCTTAAGGAGCCGGCGTCGGGCGGGTTGAAGGTGGATTTCGGGTTCAGTCCGTACAGCGAAAGGGTAAACGGTCGAATCGCGACTCTGGGGTTAACGGCGTTACTGCTGGTGGAGCTGGCGACGGGAAAGAGTGTGCTGAAATATCATACGCCGTCAGTTGTGCTGATTCAGGTGTATTTCGTGGCGGCGGTTGCAGCTGTCTATATAAAGTATGAGAAGGAGAAGGTCAGTGTGTGGCCTCAGTCCTCTCCGCCGTCCAAAGATTGAATCTTTGATTAAGCAAATTAATCATATGTGATTAAGTTTTTTTTAAAAAAATTAAACAAAAAGTGTTTAATTTTGTATTTTTGTAATGCCATCTTTTTTGGGTCAAAAATAGTGTGTAACCCATTCTGTAATTTAACCTTTGAATATAAGATTACTTCACTCCTTCAAAATTAAACAAATTAACCTTTCATTTGTAACACTAAACCACCACTTGGTGTTACAAATTCACATATGTCATAACACATGGATTAGTTACACTGGTAACACTACGTGTCAGTGTTCTTGTTCTTCAGAGATGAAATTTCTCGAGGCAGAAATAATCTTTGAAAAAATAATAAAGCATTGATTAATCTAAGAAGATAACTGGAGAATAATCTTTGGATACAAGAAGAAAACTTTAAAACTTTAAAATTTTCTTATTCTTCTTTCTCTAGTATATTTACCATATTCTTCTATCATCACCCCAAAAAGAAAGAACGAAAATTTGATACTAACTACTGGCCTAAGCCCCAAAACGGGCATATTTCTGGGGAAATTCGGATTCTTTTTCATTCAGTGGTCTATTTTCTCTAAAGTTACAGGGGAACCCCAAATGCCCAATCGGTCTGGGATGCCCACTCTTTGTTGCGCATTTTAGATTGTGAAGGCAGAGCATGATCTTCATCTTCAACTGCTCTCAACTAGAATAAAATTTCGGTACATACAAATTGGCTATAAAGGTGTCCGTGTCAAAAAATCATTAACAGCGAGATTCGCGTCTCCGTGGGACACCGCATCGGTCTCTGGCATGTAAAGACTTGAAGACGTTGGCTGCACATCAAAAAAACTCATTTGGTGAAAATACTGTCTAAATACAAAATACCTACTGTAATTGTTACAGCTAAAACTAAGCATCCAACTGCTAATGCTTCATGCCATCTTGTCTTCATGCAGAGGACCGTAGGTTCAACCGTACGTTAATGTCTTTAGCATACTTTGTTTCAAACTCAATTCCATAAAAGATATTTAGGACTACAAATATCTACATCCATGTGGGAAAAAAAACGGTGTAATTGAAACCTACCTTAGTATCGATCTGCATTTCTCCGTTGTTATCTGCAATAAGGCATGCACCATGCACTTTCAACCATTCAATGCATTCATCCAATCCATCTGAATCCTTCTCCTCACTTCCCTCATTTGCAGGTGCAATGGTGGTAAATCCCAGAATTTGAGCAACATAATAAACAGGTATCGTAGGTCGATATGATCGACACATGCAGCTCACTGCCTTATACCGCATCTTTTCAACATAAAGATCTGCAGATAGGAGAGAAATAATATGAAAAGATCCTTTTATTTTATCCTTTTACATTCCTAAATAAAAATAGTTTCATATGAGATGCCCACCCATAAGGCAGGGGCTCAGGTTAGGAGCTGTCTTGTAGAGCCTGAAGAACATAACATAATTCCCTGAAGTCACAGCTGCACGAACTGCAAGAGCATGTTTAACAGCTTCATCCCTTTTTGCTTCAGCTGACAAGCTAAATTCAACAACATTTAACATTATATTTCAAAGTCATCTTACATTATCTGAAAAACTGAAAGGGGAAATATCACTTTATCTCAGCTTATTAAACAACATTTAGCATTATATTTCAAAGTCATGTCCTATATTTCATCAAATATGAATTGAATTTGAGTATTCCTTATTCTTTTTATTTTTTCCTTTTTTTGGCCATAGAGTATCCATTACTAACTGTATCATAAATCAGGTACCCATTCATTAATTGCTCAAATTTCAAAACGGCCATGAGCTTGTATCCCCCAGAGTTAGGAAATATAGGACATGCATAGTGTGACCTAGTGCAAGAGTGTGGGCATCATGCACACATGTATGTGTAGTTAGTACTTCAAAAATAGAATAACGTTGCTGGTAGACAAGTAAAAGACAACCATTCCGAATATCCATGACATCCAAATAATTTTGTGACTTTTTGTTTCCCAAGATCTGCCAAATGCGCATCTTTCATAAGCTAAACATTAAAATTATCATGCCGATGGGATGAACTCCCCCTCATGACAAGTATTTGTGGAACTTTAACAAACAAAAAGGAAACACTTAATATATTTCTAGTAATGAGCCAACACATAATCTCCATACGAAGAAAAGTCACTTTTCTTTGAGTTTTACTGACCTTGCCATTGATGATACAAGATCTCTGTTATTATTTGAGTGAAGGATAACGCAAAGTAAGTTGTATGCAGAAAACTCCATATGACATCCCTCAATACCTTCAGCATAGAGAGATTTCAACTGTGACTGGCACTGAAACCACATGAAGGTCGATTATTTGACACCTCAGCTTATGAGAAAATAAATAGCTTTAAAAATTGAATTATTCAATAGTAGTATTTGTTCTTTTTAATTCAGTAATCTTTATTTGTTTTTTCCCTAAGAAAAGGTAAATCAATTTGTAATTCTATTGGATCAGTTCATTCATATCGCCATAAGTAAACCAAAACAGTTATAAAGACAGTATTGAAGTCAAACTAATCAAATTTATTGGTTTTCTTAGACAAGTCCCAAAACCTCCCTTGTCAAGGTAGTTATTATAGTCTTCCATAGTCATCTTCTTAGTCGTTGATTCTTGCCATAAAGTGTTTATTTTCAACCACAGTAAGGTCACCAACCTGATTATACTCCGGCAGATCCCCGACTTCCAATGATAAGCGAGCATGGGTTTCATACACCTGAACATGATATTAGGTGGAATGAATGACATAAACTGATGTGAACATGACTCTGAAAAGATTGTATGTCGGTAGTTGTGGGACAAAAGAAAGTGTCTATGGTAAGAGAATTAAAAATTAAAAAATTAAAACAAAAAACAAAAAATTTAAAAATATATATTGTCAATAAAGGAAGCCACGTTTGACAATGAATGTGATATTAGGATCTAAAAAAAGCATATGGCATTAAGGTTAGATATAAGAGGGGATTAATGCACCTGACTCTAATTAGCTGAAAAAGGCTTAGCTGAGTTTTTTAAAGTAGTCAACAGTCCGTTTTGAAAAATAGGATAGTTGGTCAGCACAGGAAGGGTAGATAAACTAGAGCCCCATATGATAAAAAATAAGGAGAGACCAATAGATATCAAATGTACCTTCACTGTTAGGTGATTGCGAATTCGTTGGACAGTCAGATCCTGACGAATGGACTTCAACTGGTCACATTTATAAAGGTAATTCTTTTGGGAACTTTGTACCATAAGCAGAGCTTTTTCAAGAACATCCTCCGGCCTTACCTGTCAGGTAGAAAGGATTCCTTAGCCGATTAATTATATCACACATGGAAACCCACCAGTTCATTTAATTTATTAACCTCAGACAGTTCATAAAAGAAAAGGGTGTGAAATATAGATCTTACAGTCGCAGGATCAGGTGCAGAAGTGAGGCGCAAATAACGTTTCTCAATTTCCTGGCAAGTCCCCTTAACAGTAAGAGAATCCCAGTCAATGTCCTCAACAGCCCTGCTGCCACCATCTTCAAAATTTTTGCTGAGCACCAAGGCATTAGCCCTTCTGGTATACAAGTTTCCGCCAGCAGCCTTTTTCGGTTTGAAGTGATTATTTTGTGCTCGATGTCCTTGCACTCTTTCAAAACGCCTAGAGCGACTTTCACGTCTCTTTCTTTCCTCAGGTGAGTCCGCAAGGGCCATTGCTCCAGCGTAATATGCTGTTAAACTTTCTTCCCTATCACTATCACTAGATGCATCACCATTCTCAGCAGTACTTACACCATCAGAAAGACGCTGCTTCTTAAATGGCTTCTGGGTCATCTTACTTGCAGTTTTCTGCTCCAGTGAAGCAAACTTTCCATTACTTGTATTATCACCCTTGACCCCGGCACTCCCCATCCATGGCTGCATGTGTGAACACAAATTATATAACTCTAAGCTAATCAAGTATTATGCATAGATTATGTATATTTCAGATACTAAAATTATAAATAAAATATACATCTATAGTAAGACAATTGGACCTTTCCAAGAATGAATAAAAAGGAAAGGAAGAAAAAATAATTACCTTTCGTTCCTTATTAATGACATGTACCCATGAAAATTTTAAACTATCATTATTGACAGATGCTGGTGTCTCAACTGGCTTCTCCTCTGGTAGAGGTTCCCATCTACTCCTGGATCGTCTACTCGGACTTCTATTGTACTTTGGCAATGACGAAACAAGGTTTGAAGACTGTAAACTGCTGCACAACAAGAGCGGGTCAATGTTCAATAAATTGGGACCTGAAACCTTAGAACTTCAACCATGTAACAAATGTATCATGTAACCAGAACTAACAATCATTTGTAAAATTAAATTAATCAATGCACTAGGACAGAGTAGGTGAGAAAATGTGACAAAACAACAAACCAAATCTGACTAATGGGCTGATCACTTCTGATACAGTGGTTATCAAAATATTCATAAACTACTTGTTCATATAAGAATTTTGTATCTCTATTTGAAGGGCCATACAGTCTGTTTATCACCAAACTTTAAAATATCTTTTTGCATACTCAAGATTCAGTTGAAAAGTACTTAACTGGAAATAAAGGTCCAGCAATTATAGAGTAAATAAGTTCAAGATGGATAAATGCATTGTGAGCTTCACATTAACACACACACAGAGAGAGAGAGAGAGAGAGAGAGAGAGGTACTCTTTATTAACAGTATCTTCATTTGGCAGTGGGAAAAGAGGCTCAGTATCCCAGTCTCGTGTGTAAAGTGTACCATCAGCTGTTGCCTTGGTGATAATCTGAAAAGAAAATTAAGGACCTTTACATACCATATGCATCCTATCCAAAAACACATACGTGTAGAGAAAATAAACTATTGCATGTATCATGTCCATGAAACTAACATAGAGTTTCAGCGGCATGCCAGAACGTGCATCTGCCTCTCAAGTTGCAACAAAAAATTTCTAGACATACAGATGCTCAAAAGCAAAATGGTTCCTTGATTCATAAACATTGCACTAATTTCTACCATCAAATGAACATTTGTGGTAGAAGCAATCTGGAAATTGATGGGAAAATGATGTTCATAGGCATGTGTGCTTCATATAAAAATATTGTGGCAGGAAAAGTTTAGGTTCATAGAAAATCGTTACATCTTGCAGAGAGCTTAAGACTCAAAAACTTTGCACACTGTATATGTATAATGGTGTTTATATTCGTCACTACATATTAGATAACAGTTACTAAGGGCGGTTACAATTAAAAGCCAAAAATCAGGCAACTCATGCCAAAGAAGGGACAAGAGGTCATGAACATGTATGATTTTACATTTGCCAAAGAATAAATTCTAACTGATTCGGTTTACCTCCTTCATGACAGACTGACAAGCAGCCATCTGTGTATCATCTTTACAGCGAGCCAAAGCCCTCTCGACATAACCACGCAGTGACTTAGGAAACATACCAGGCTGAAAATGAAAAAAATAATAATAATAAATAACACATCATTGGCTACAGCATAGATTATTAAGTCATGAACTCGAGGAGGAGAGAACAGAGACACACATAGCACTAAAAATAGTGAAAACACATCATCGATAACCCTGTTGGTAGCATATGACAAACAATCTCCAAAAACTCATCCTTATAGCAATGCAAAATAATTCTATATTCAAAATGAATTAAGATGCTAAAGACATGCACTACACCTAAACAACACCAAGGGTTTAAAACTCAATGATCAACCACAACCACAGTTAAGCCCTTACATAGCTAAAATGTATATGTTTGCTAGATTTTGAATCAGTTCTTGGCACTTTAAGAGAAGGAATGACATTTTATTTTATTACTATCAAACCATATCATAATGCAAGCCCTGAAAAATTACAGATGGCTTTAGGGTTAAATCATCCTTCGTATTTAGAGGTGTAGGTTCATCTCATGTTATTTCTATGTTTGAAAGAGTACTCTTCAACTGAAAATTATTAGAGGAAACAAAAGGTCCTTTCATCTATAACATTACTGGAACAGGATTTCCCCCAAACCCTAAACCCTCTCCACTTTTCCCTTTACAAGAGCACACATTTCAAAGCCATCTTCCAATTTCAATAATTATTCTTTGTGGTGGCACTATATGCTGCTCCATCACTATACCATTTTTTATTTTCTTTTAAGTGAGAATCTTGCACATGCTTGCATTTGCAAAAGTTTGTAGCAGGAAAACCCAATTTATCTTATGTTACAATTTAAGAACCATGCAAAGTATATGACATAACACGCTTGCAACCTAGCAAGAGCACTTTTAAAAGGCGCACAAATTTCACAGTACCTACTCATAACATCTTTCTGAATGAAAAGATTGCAAGCAACGACCTTGCCTTTTTGAATAACATTATGTTTGTATGTATTTACTAGTCAATCTGGCAAGAAACTCACTAAATCTTGATATTTAGAAAGGCCACACAATCATCAAAGCAAAAGACATACCTTAAGTAGAGAATCAGCAGTACAACTGGATGTCACCTTGTCAACCGGCTTTGGCAGTGAAACACTGATATAAGCAGGTTTTGCTGCTGATGTGGTTATAGAGCTATCCTTCTCAGTTTTTGGTAAACCCAAGTTCAGATTTGAAGTGATTCTAGGGTTTGTTGGAATCTGCAGTTTATTTACTCTTCGTGTATCTACAGATGGAGCAGGTTGTGAATGTGATTGGTAACTATGAGACGCATGGGATGGAACAGGTTGTGAGGGTGATTGGTAGCTATGAGACGCATGGGATGGAACAGGTTGTGAAGGTGATTGGTAGCTAAGAGACGCATGGGATGGAACAGGTTGTGAGGTTGATTGGTAGCTATGAGACGCATGGGATGGAACAGGTTGTGAGGGTGATTGGTAAGTATGAGACGCATGGGATGGTACAGATTGCGAGGGTGGCTGGTAAGTATTGGACACATGGGGCACCTGCTGAGAAGCAGGATACTGCATGTTGGGTGCTTGGGAAAATGCACTTTTCTGTTGATCCAGAAAGCTATCATAAGAAGTTTTCTGATCCAAAGGCTTTTGAAAGTGTGGTTGCATAGGACTACTGTGGTGAATTTGAGATTGAGAAGTAGGAGCCCCATGATTCCAGTAACCATCATGAGCACCAGACTGAGAAACCAAAAATGACAACAATAATTAACTAACTAAACATATTTCAAAAGCATAGTCATGATTATAGAAGAGAGATTTGAATTTGCGATCAGATCAATAATATCAGATACAACCATCAACTGTAGTGGTCAAGAACATCATGGAAATCTATATAATGGTTGGTTTAAAACAATTACAGTATTAATTGTAAGTTCTAAAGTGATGATAAAGAACAAAGATATAAGACTAAAAATGAAAGGGGGAGGGGGGCAGTAAAAGTTACACATGCCATGATGCACGCTAAGGCTGTAATACAGAATCTGAAAGTATAACTACCTTTGCACTAGCAATAATCTTGAAGACAATATCACTCATTAATGACAACTTTAATGATATGGAAACTAGGGCATGGATCATTATTAGAAATGAACAATACACCGTATCAAGAAGAGTAATCATATGAGGGCATGTAACTTTTCCTAAAACCCCTCCACGAAAGGAAATGCAAACCTGCACTGATGGCAATTCAGGTGGACTGGGTTCTGGCCTCCAAGAAGGAGCGTACGGAGGTGGTGGTGGTAGCTGGATGTCTGAGGTTTGATACCCAGTGGTAACACCTGGAACCGGACATCCCACATTGGGTGTACTAGTAACAGAAATGTTCTCAGTCCCAGGAGCACAGCTGACTTCTGTTTGACTGTAATAATCTGCCCATTGCTTGTAGTGTTGCTGGTAATTTTGTGAAGTGGAAGTCGCAGTACCAGAACTATATGCAGCACTGGTATCTGGCGCATACTGTGCATACTGATTAGAGGTATAATTTGCATAATTTCCGCCATTCCAAGCAGTGGTCTGATTATTGTAACCGCTACTTGAGTAACCTCCAGCTGTCTGATAATCAGCAGGATTGTAGTAAGTGCTTGAATAACTTGCAGACCCAGCATAAGACCCTGTATTCTGAAATGAGGAAAGAGGCTGATAAGGAGCACCTGTATTTTGATATGCTCCTACGGGCTGTGGGTAGGAAGTGTTGGATTGCTGCTGATAGTTGTTATAGTAACCTTGGAATCCTGTGCTTCCATAACCATATGGATCCGCAGAATTTTGGTATGAAGCATAGGTATTGTAGTCTTGTGGTGTATTTACTGTTCCCAAACTCGATGAACTACTCCCAGGTGGCTGTGGATGCTGATCATATTGATAAGTTGAATGAGAATGAGTCCCATTATCTGTGGAGCCGTTATCCACCCTATGAATGGTCCATGATGAGGCTTCTGAACCAGTTGTTGAGGGAGGATATGAAGGTGTCTGTCCTTGGCTTGCATTAACAATATAGCGATTCTAAAACACAAATAAATGCAAAACCCTGTTAATCCATGTTAATATTCCAGAGACATTAATCAACTAATACTAATATATAAGAAAAATCTAAACAAAGTCCAAAAGAACTAAAAATGGCTATCATAAATGTTGTTGACATATCAAGTAAAACAAATGGGATATAACAGATGCAAAATCAGAGGCAACAAGATAATGTAGGCAGGCAACGTAGGCCACTTGGTATGATAATTTCTTGCTCAAGATAATAGCACCCAGATAACCGTTTGACCTAAACTAAAAAAAAAGTTAGTCTTTTACAACTAAACTACCATATGCCTTCGTATGCATAGAGATTAAATGCAAAATCAAAGTTCAAACACATTCTATATGGCCACCAAAGCTGTTCTCGTCAAAGCAAACCTCTAACACTAAAACAAAGCATATATGGAAGCTAGTACTGTTAAACAGAATTCAATACAAAAGGCATAAAAGAGAACAAGTTGGTGTATTAGTAATTACCTCAAGAGAATTGGGGTCCAGTGGAGCAACGGTCTCAGTATTACCTCCTTGGTTCATCATTTCTTTAACATCCTGCTACATAACAAAACCAAAATATTAAAAAAAACCAAAAAACCAAAAATGAGATGTCAAAAATTCAATAATAAGCTATAAAACCCTAATTGACTGCTAATGAAAATCGATCCTCAGCTCCATACCTTCAAACAAACATCACTGTGTCAACCTTGAAACGCAGTTTGACTTATGCGAAAGCTGATTGATGGAATCGAAGGCAAACAGGGTATAGGAAAACCCAGAAAATAGATTGAGATCAACAACAACGAAGAACAAGAACAACCAAAAACAGAAAAAAAGAATTTTCACTATTAAAACCTAAGTATTGCACCAAATAGTATGTATGAAATTTATAAAAAGCAGGAAAATTAATAAAAACTAGAGTCAGATTGGCAAGAACAGCGATAGAAATATGCGGATGAAATTTCTGAAAGGGATGAGAAAGAGAGAGGAGGAGGAGGAGGAGGAGGTTGGGGTTGAAGTTTCAACCGGGGGTCTAGGTTGGGTCTCTTGGGTCGTGTTTGCGGGTTTTGGGACTTTGTGTTTGGCGGTAGACGAAGATAATTATTTTTGCAACTGTAGATGCTCTTTCTCCTTATTTTTATTTACCCAAACTTACCCCTTAAATTTACCATTTGCCACCACCGCTGTTACTGGTAAATATAAGAAATTTCAATGCACATTTCCTACTTGTTTTGTATTTGTTTTATTTTTAATCCGAGCCGTTTATCACAAATCCCTTTAAAATTACCATTTGGGACCTCTGTTACTAGTAAAATATAAGAAAATTCAATGTACATTTCCTACTTGTTTTGTACTATTTTATTTATATTTCAGTATTCTCTGTTATTTACTTTATAATATATAAATTATGAGACGTTTATCACAAATCCAATAATCTTCGGAAAATGTCATTTGATTATATTTTCCCTCCAATTATATATATATTTTGTTATTTTTCTGCCTCGTATTCAAATTTTAATTGGACGATTTTGCTGTGAGGAGTAGGGCGCTTGATGCTGAATGCATGCACGCACCGATCTCATATCATATTTTTACAAAGTTTTGTTTTTGATTATAATTAGGCAACGAACTTTTTAATTAATATTCTACTTTTGTTTCTGAGATTCACGTTTGGGTTGTGGATTGATCAATGACCATATGACCAACACAAAAAGAAAAAAGGTCTCAAGTAATGTCACCTCATTTATTACCAAAAATAAGTATTATTACAAATTAATATTCAATTTATAATGAAAAATAAGTATTATTACAAATTGATAGGGTTAAATATTGTTTTACTGTCAATTCTCAATTAAAGAAGTATTAATGTGTATCGCTTTTTAATGGCTAAAGTGTTATTGAGATTTGAACCTGAGACCATTGATCTGCAAGTGTGAGTTTATTTTTCATTTGACTTAGATCTCATTGGTATTTAGATTGGTTGCTTGTACCCTGTTTTTTATTGACGTAAGCTTGGAATTGGAATGGAACAAAAGAACATGAACTGACAAGTGCAAACACAATCAACATGATCAAACTGGAGTGCACTTGAAGTTGGATTGGAGTGATCAGATCATGGGGCGCATTTAGAAGCTCCCTTTGACAAATTTGGGCACACAAAGATTGAATAACAGAACAAGGCCCTCTACTCTACCACCAAATATGTCAACGATGAGCCTCTAACAGGGCCTCCCTCCAAGTATCAATACAATTTACTGAGTGGGCAGTGGGCCGTATTATTGAAAATAACAGCCCAAATGTGTAAAGTTTGAAACACATATTCGTGATATAAATTTTTTAAAAGAAGTTAAAATAGACAAAATTGTCCTTATTTATTTTTGGATTTCCTAATAAATCTTTTATATTTTCATGTCTTTAGTTTAAAAATTAAGAGGTTTTTCTGTATTTTTTGAAAAAGTTTTGGCTTTTCCAAAAGTGAAAGTTTTTTTTTTTTTGCTAAAACCTAAATTTACTAATTTGATTTACATTATCTCTTGAAAAAAAAAATCAATTTCATTCTTATTAGAGGCCAAGAAAAATCTCCTCTTTTTTTTTTTTTTTTCAAGAGGTGAGTTAAGTCAGTTGGTCAAGATAAATTGATAGTGGCTTTAAACCAGAGTTCGATCCCTCTCTCTTTACATTAGAGTAATTTAGAATATTACATATGTCAAAGAAACAAAAAGCTATTTTTGAGATATAGAAAAGCCCAAAAGGGGAAGAAAAGTTTGAAGTTTCTAACTCTAATCTCAAATCTTGGGTGCGGGAGCAAATTCGCTCGATCAATCTTAAGTAAGAATCTCTCTCCCGATCAATCTTAAGTAAGAATCTCTTTCAACAAAGTGGCGACTGAAAACCTAATTATATTCCAATAAAAGGAATAAATAGTTAAATATACTTACATGTTTTGCACCATATTTTATTATTTTATTCCATTGATAATCTTGGTCTGCTTCTTCATTTAATTAGACCGTAATGTGCTTTAATAGGTTGAGCACTTTATACTTCACAATAAATCAAGTGAAAAGTCAAACTTATATTGCATTTGAATAATTTCTCCTGATAAATAAAAACTGTTCTTTTTCAATTTAATAATATCATCAAATGACCTTGCATTCACCCAAGTTATTCTTAATCTCATCGTATTCAAATGGATATATATCTTAAACCAAATTTCCCGCTAACTTCCAAAAAAGTACGGGCCCTACTGTGCGTATTATTCAACAACTCCAAAAAGGGCCAAGCAAGCAAGCAAGGTTGTCATTTTCTCCCATGAAGCTTGAACCAATCAAGCCAATGATGGCCATCGAAACACAAGCAAGACCTACCAAGACCTACCAAGACTTGGATTCTAAATCCTACATCTAGTAATTTTATGATATTCTATGTACCCTGGGTTCCAGCTCAAATAGGAAAATGCAGCACCTGCTACAGGTTCTATGCCCACAGTTCTTTCATTTCCCCTGTGGAGCCCATCAACATAACACCCACTTTGGGAAAAGAGCAAAATTCCCCCACTTAAACTGGGAAATCTTGAAAACTTCAAAACCAGAGTCATCTTTCACAAAATCAATGAGGGAACAAATCTCTCATGACATCTCTCAACTTTACCTCTCAACCCAGAAGCTATAGTTTTGCTGTGTATTATAGATTATGGACCAAATCTTAATTATTGTTATTATTATGGTTAAATTTGGAGGCAGAGGGCGGTTATTTTACAGGTAAACAGGATCCAACTTCAAACCTGTTGCTGACCAAATCAGGAAAGTAGCACAAACCAAACACCATAAGAAGCAAAATTCTAGCTCAGCATCAACACCATCCCAACCAAAAGCAATGTTTCAGTACTTAGCCTCATCAATCACTATGCACTTGTCTTGAAACTCCCTAACAACTTCATCTGTGCAACCTACTCTAAAAATAGATCCAAGAAGTGCAAAGTATGACTCAAAAGCAACCCAATTTTTCTCAGTGCAATCAAATGTTGGCAAATGCCATGGGAGAACTGTCTTCATCAGTGTAACCAATTATGTAGCTGATTTTCCGGTCAGGATATTGCTCATTTACAATGTAAAACCAGTAATGCATCAGGGTTTTGATTCTGCAGAAGAAATTGCACAAAGACCTCACGCCCGCATCGGGAACTCCAGGAAGTACGTAAAGAAAGTAGACCATTAATATATCATCTTTCTAAATTTCCTACTACAACTATAGCATGTCAGTTACCCAATTCAAGAAAATAAAGAACACATCAGAAAATATACTCCAGAACAGCATTATTCACCCACGAACTTCTGTAAGACTCCATAAACATTTTATGAGGTAAAAGTCCAAGAGCTAAACCACTAAAAAGCTTAACAGCAGATCCAGAACTTGCCGACTTCGCACATAAGAACTAATAGAACAAACTTCTCCTACACATTCAGTCTCCAGCATTTCTGCATATCATTACAACCTCCCAACAATATGATGCTCTATACTAAAACCATGTACAAGCCCCGAACTTCTCTGCCAATCACGGGAGATCGCATAATAAGGCCTCATAAAAATTTTCAGCACCAGGGAACAAACTGTATCAACAGGCTTCTCATCTGAGGTTAAGTATATCCGAGCATGACATTAGAGTAATTGTTCATGCGATGGGAAGATGGACATGAAGGAGTGCAATAGGCAACATAGTTACTAGTGGAGCTTTATGGCCTAAATACTAGTTAAAAGTCATGACAGTTCCTTGTAGGGTACCTGCCCTGCCTCACCAAGTATCAAAACCAATGCAGAAACGTAACTCAGAAACTTAAGGAGAATCTCTGTATAAGCATTTAAATGCCTCAACTCAAAGAGAATGGCCTTAAGAGATATGATGTACAACCAAGACCTATGACAGTACAAAACTTGCTAATGAAATTCAGGCAAATATGAGCCTCATGAAGAACTAACCACCATAGTACCAGATGCAAGCTACTTACAGGGCAGATACCAGTCCAAAGACCACATAGAATCATAAGTCAAACTTGGAACCGGAAAAAGGCCCTCAGAACATTAGACACACACAGAACGGCCACTTGCCTTGTGATTAAAGCCAATAGAATGTCCCAGACTAACCTGTAAAGTGACTAATCTGTATCCTGGTCCACCTTCTTCGCAGGAACAACCAATCCCAAATTCAAGGTCATGGCAGAACCAAATTCAAAACCTTTTTCTCTTCACCCGTGACATATCATCAAACCCACCATCGTGCCAAGCCTGCCCACCATGCCTGTAATTTCCGTCTTGGTCCTCAATGCCTCTCATTCTTCTAGGTGCATTTCCTGGCCGATTCTTAATCCTTCTGTCAAAGTCCCTTTCCCTCAAATTCCCTCTTTCTTGAAACTCAGTATTATCATCTGGGCAGAACCTCAAAGGCCTAGGGCCATCCTTTGCATTAAGATGAAATGTCTCGCCATCAGCCCCATTATAAGGAGGCCTAAATGAACGGACAGGTCCACGTCTCTCACCAAACCTTCGTCTCTCATCACCATTTCCATCAGCACCAAGCTCGTGCAATCGACCAGAATGCATAGGCCCCCCAAAGTAGTCATCATTGTTTGGCCTTTCTCGAGGATCCATGACATCAAATCTCCTGTTTCTGAGTAAAACCCGGCCGGAAGGACTTCTATTAGGAATGACAGACCTTGGAGGACCATGGTCCCTTCCAGAATCCATATCCCTCAAATCATTGGGCGGATTCCTTCTAACAACCATCTCACCAGGAAAACATGGGCCATCAGGGGATCTAAACCTCTCCATCCTGTAAACTGGTGGAGATCTTCGATGAGTCAATTCTCCAGGCCCACCAAACCCATCTGGGGATCTTCTTCTAGGAGAAGACCATGGACCGGGAGAACGAGTCCTGGACCTTATTGGTGATTTTGAGCGAACTCGAGGAACCCCTCTTCTTTGGACAAAAGAAAAGTTTCGATTTCCTCGTCCAAATTGACCATCTACTCCCTCATACGAAGACTGGGTACGAAACATGGGATCTGCATTATCATCAGGAAAACTCCTCATAAACTTCTCATTATGCCTCATTCCAACCAAATTTGAAGCATCTTCACCAATGCATCTAGTTGGGCTAATATTTCTTGGATTTCTGCGAGCCATGTGAATGGCATGTGTTCCAACAGGAGATCGCCTCCTTGAGGGTATACGGTGGTTGATTGGTCCATCATTTTGAATCTGCCTCCCTCCACGCCCTGTACTAACATATGCACTATCTGAACCCATATTATAAGTGTTATATTCAAGGTCAGCATCAGAAACATCAGGTGCATATTTATGTCTGGGTACACGATAGTTTGTTTGATTATTATAAATCTCCGAAGCAAAGTTACGATCAGAACCCCAATCACCGCGACTATTCATCCTCCCTCTACCACGTCTAAAACCCAATCTAGCATATCTCAGTGATTGATCTTGGTATCGCTCCCTTGAAAATCTGTGGGCATTATCAACATACGGTTCACCTCTGGAAAAAGGGACAAAGGTGGAAGAATTAGGTTACGATACAACTATAACGCTCAAAATCAAACAAAAGAGTAAACAGAAAATGAGGGGAAAATAATCACCTCCCTCTAGGATGCATTTTATCTTCCTCTGGTGTTACATCAGGTAATATTTCTCTTCCAACTACTCTTGATGGCAATGGTAGTCCTGAAATAGATCTTGATTTACTAGGAGAAACAGTTGAAGATCGAGGCAAAGTTATGATCCTGCTCCGTTGTCCTCCATTAGTGGTATCCTTAGCAGCATTATCACCACTACCAGATGTTTTGGACAAATTTGAATCACTCAATGGTGCCAGGTCAGTTTTATTAACATCCAGCTCTGTACCATGATCATATCCTTGGCTTTCATTAGTGACTTGCTCGGAGAACTCTCCATCCTGACATTTCTGGGCATCCTCATTCCCTGATTGATCAAGTGGTTCTGTTCCCACATCCTTTATGGACCCTTTCACACCAGCTCCTCTGGTTAGCTTTTCAACAGCCAATGTTTCTTGCAAACACACATCTTTATCAGAGCCCTTATCAGATTTATCATTAAGAACTACATCAAAAGATTCTTTATAATCACTGTTACTTGTTTCAGCAAGCTGCTCTGTTTTGTTGTCTTTAGCCTCAATATAAAATGAAGTAGGATGAGCATTGTTAACAGGTCCCACAAAATCCGTCCGGTTATTATCAAAATCACCATTATCAACGTGTTCCGCTTCTCTTGCGTTGCATATGAGTTCCTCTACCGCAGTCTGCTCAATTGGATCTCGAACCTCACCATCTTCATAATCATCATCTTTAGCATCTTGTTCTGTATCAATAGCTGAATCCAAAGCATGATTACCATCTGATTCATAATCAGAACCATAAGAATCTTCCAATATATCTGTTGAGATATTTATCTTTTCCTCATCACTGGAAGAACCCTCACCACTTCCACGTGAATCAAGGGGGTGATCATTCATGAACTTCAATTTATAACCGCGGTCAACATTATCATCTTCAGTTCTCATACTGTTTCCCTTAGTATCAAGACCCAGAGTTACAGCAATTTGCTCTTTGCTTTGACAAGCTTCCTGAGGCGCCTTTGCATTCAAGCTTCCTGTATGCTTTGTCAAATCCCTACTCATAGTCAACTCTGTTGAACAAGAAGGCTTCCCTGTGGACTCTGTTAAACACAAAGGCTTTCCAGAAAGGCAAGACATCTCTGCAGTCATAGGCAACGTCATGTCACTAGAACAATTATCCAGACCTTGTGTCACATTCTTATCCAGATGAACTGATGTCCCTTCAATGGAATTTATGGTTTCTTGATTATCCACAATACTTGGTTCAGATTTTATGGATCTAGGATCAACCAACTTTTGGGTGCTCATATTTGAAGACTTAACAGCTCCAAGAGTGCACTGCTCAACAACTGCACGTTTCCCTGCTCTATTACTATCTAAAAATCCCGTATTACTGGATTTAGCTATGTTAACATCCAGTTTAACACTCTCATCAAATGGTTCTGATTTTACAGTTCTACGATTACCTGTGTTCAGTGTTCTAACTGGCCCAGCCAATCTAGGCGAGTTTGTAGAAGAAATCACCCTGTCCATGTCCAAATCCAATTTACTGCATGCACTAGAAGGGTTTTGACACTGATTCAACTGTGAGCAAGATGAACTAAGCCGTAAAAGAAGGGTGTCATTGGAATTACACTGCTGGCTAGCAAGTGTGGATGAGACGGTGATATTAGTTCTGTTCTGACTATCAACAATGGTCTGTTTTTCTGAATTGACACCGGCTCCAACCATCCCAGTTGAACCAATCAACTGCTTTGCATCACCTGCCCCACCCGTTGCATTGATTCCGTCAACACATTCAGAAGCATCACTCACAGAATCTGTCCATGCATCCATTGGTGTATTCAAATCCCAGTTTGCCCGCCATGCACGCTTGTCAGCACCATCAAAATTCAAATCTTCACTATTTCCTTTGCATTGGCTGCTGTTTTTTTCTTCGCTTAAAGACAAATTAAGTGAAATAGGCAAGTTATCCTGACTCCGCTGACTCCCATCACCGCCACTGTTTTGGCCTGTCAAACCTGGAACAAGATTTTCCTTTAAACCTAATGATAATTCAGTACTCTCAGCAACAGCAGGAATTTCTTCTTTACACTTCATTTCTACTTTACTTTTGCTATGCATAATCTCCTTCCCCAAATTACGTGCATGAGCTTCATTTGGTGCTAAAGTCAACTCACTTTTCCCTAAGGTCACCTGAGAAGCCGGATTATCAGCCAACACAGGCTTCCCTTTCCTCTGCACGTCATCCAAAGAACCCGAGTGAACTGTGGGGCTTGGTTCTTCAACTTTGACTCTAAAGAGATTATCATTGCCTCGGGCCACATTAACATTTGTAACATCAGACCTTCCTCTTCTATAATCAGATTCAGAATACTTTGTTGTATCAGAAAATCCAGAACTGGTGATACTAGCATAGGAAAGAGTCGACCCTTGAGATGGGCTAGATTGTTCCTTCTGTAGTGAATCATTTTTTGCAGGAAAGGAAGATGATTCTTCTGTTTTATGAAACAAAGTTGGTTCTTCAGAAGGAGGTGAAGGAGGCCTCATTATAGGAAACCTCCTTTTCTTGATTGGAACACCTGCAACATAATCACTAGATTTCCGGATAACGGGTTTAACCCCAGTCTGCCAATAGAAGATTTAATTGATCAATATTCAGAAAAACAATAAATTCGTACGAGACTCTAATCTCAGTTAGCAGTAATTTGGAAAATGAAATAAACACCTCTTCATTTCCTGATACAGGCATGACTCCAAGATTTCGCAAGCTTATTATTACCCTTCTTTCTGTCTATAAATAAAATTCAATAGCATTTAGCAGGACCTGGACGTGATTCTGAAGTCAATTTCAACAACTGCACTACGATATATGCAGCTAAACTTCTATTTTCTACAAACCAAATTCAGTTAGCTACAAAGACCACGCGGTTTCTCTGAATCTTCTAGCTATCACACTCAACCAATTTGAAGCTCCTGCACACAAGAAAAAGTTAAGGACCTTAACAAGAGAACCCAAAGCAATTACAATGAACCTCCAAGATAACACAATAAATTCTCAGTCAACGACATAAACTAATCAGGAAAATATGATATAGACTACTGTAACAATTCACACATATCTGAAGACAAGTAAAGAACACATCATGGCTGATCGGTTAATCGAAACAATAAAAAAATTAGTTTATTATATTTTTCCTTGACTAAGTCCCAGATTAAAAGCACAGAAGCAATCATCCAAGATGAACATATAAACTGAATTGGAACATAACATAATATTCAATCAATTCTCCAACTGTAAGGTCATTTTCAGGTATAATTAAGAAACTACACAACCATGTGGATACCAATTAAATCCTCAATCAAGCCCACAAAATACAATCAATTCCCAAAGCCTAAACAGAAAAGCAGACCGTTTTTGGGCAGTTTATGTTGTAATAAATGAATCCACGAAACCAAATCCAGGAGGTTTAAAACGTTCCAAGCAAAAAAAAAAAAAAAAGGAACTTTGGATGATCCATTAAAAAGAAAGTTTTCTGCTTCACAAGTAAACATTTTTACAATCCACAAACGCTAAAAAACCAGCAATTGCCAAAAACACACCGACGAATCCGATGGCGATGAAACCAATCAGATCTAGTTAAATCGACGGAAACAAAACACAATTTGTGAAATTAAAAACATTCCAGAAGATTGCAGGAAATACCTGAAATCAAAATCACAGACGCGTTGACGAAAGTCGAAAAATGAAATCAGAACAAGAGAACACAAAGATCGCAGAAGAAGAGGAATAAGGAGAAGGAATTTGGAGTTTGGTCAAGCTCTGAAACTTCTAGGAAATTGAGGAGGGAGGCGGTTGTTGATTGAAGAAGAAAAGAAAGAGAGAAAAAGAGAGAATCTAATCTAATCCAAGGAGGTGTGGTTCCCACTGTTCCCTAAATTGTCAGCCTTAGGGTTTGTGATTGTGCTTTTTTCTATAATTGCGGTCTGAGTTTCTATTCAAATTTATTTTAAATTTATTTTTTCCATGGACTACTAGGTCCGACGACCTCACTCTCTTTCATCTTGCCCTACTCGCTTGACACGTGTATTTTGTACTCTCGCAACTCGCATCGTATGATGTATCCATCGAATCTTAATTTGACGTGTTGCGCAACTTCCCTACCCTTTCCTCCAAGCAAAGGTTCGTCAAGAGCTTCCACTTTTTTATTTAACCATTTTATTTTTATTTTTTTATGTTTTCCTTTTTTTCGTTGTAGAACTCTTTTGCTCTCACCCAAAGGGAAAGGAAAAAGCTTCTTTTTATGGGGGGAAAAAAATACTAAAGAGGAAAACGCTGTGAAAAACCCACTAGGAAATTCAGTTTTCACACTCTGGAAAAATACCAAACTTCTATTTTAAGATTCCTTTGTAATAGCTTTTTTTGGTTCACACACACTAGTGCATAGGGTTTCGAATATGAGACCATTGTTATGGATCAAACATATATTTTCAGTATGTTATGACCCAATTGGCGATTCCTTTGTAATAGTTGGGTATTTACAAATGTTTTAAGCTCGTCTTTTATTATGAAACATTTATGTTTTTTTTAAAAAATCTTATAAGAATATTTTTTCAATATAAGCAATTAGAGAAGGGGATTTACACAAATTCATTGGATTCATAAGGTTTCGAATCTCTATCCACATAAATAAAACTAGAAAAATTCAACCAATTGAGTTATACAACACTGACTTAAAAACATTGTTTTTAGAAGTTCCATAAAGTGTTACTTGTAAGCTCATTGTTTTCTGGTTACCTACACTCAATCCAAATATATGGAGCTTTTATTTCACTTTTCATCAACTGAGGAAATTGGAGCCAATGACGTTCTACCAAACTTGGAGGAAAATGCCACCAAAAACAACCAAACCCAACCAAGTCATGATCACACCAGATTAATTCAAAGATCAAAGTAAATGGTAAAACATCCAATTCTTAAAAATATTTTTTTTCCCATAGTTTGATAAATACTCATCTGTCCATATTAGTAAATAAATATTTGAAAAAGTCAATTAAAAGGACAAGCTCCGTTTAAAACAAGATTAAAACTGGGACCCAACACTTCAATTATGCATCGAACAAATCACATTCCAATTTTAAAAACCATCCCCACTACAGAGTTGCAATCACAATCAGCTGTCACATTGCAACCATACGAATATATTTTTAAAAAAATTAATTCTAGCAAACCAAAGATAATATAAACAAAATTTTATCAAAAATAAAAATAGAAATAGTAGAAAGTAGAAGAGGCCCTTGTCCTGCAACTTGAAATGAAACCACAAGAGAATGGACCCATTACCACTTCAACTACCCATGAACCTTTCCTTCAAATAAGATCTCTGGGCTAAAAGACCATAAGGCCCATAACCAACAAAAAAAAATGTGAGAATTAATAACTTTGGCCCATTACAAAACTAAAGTAAAAACAACTCAATCACCAAATCACATATCAATTTTGGATCAAACACCACCATTTCATTCAACTTCAGTTGCAACTCCACAAACACATAGAAACTCAGTCCGTCAATCACTTTACACAGCACATAGCAACAAGAACCCTAAACCAATTTTAGCTCCTAAGCAGAGTAAAAACTACCTATTTAACATCAACTAAACTGAACCAACAACCCCATTTATTGACAGCAAGACTTTAAGAATCATAAAACCCTAGCCACTGAAACCGTAGAGGGTCCTGCGCTGCCTCTTCAAGGCGTAGACCACATTCATGGCCGTCACCGTCTTGCGGCGAGCGTGCTTAGTGTAGGTCACGACGTCTCTGATCACGTTCTCGAGGAAGATTTTGAGCACGCCACGTGTAAAATTACTAAGGGATTTACTTGTCTATGTATCATTCCATTCGATCTTTTAGGTCTCTACTTCGCCTCGACGGTTATGTCACGATATCCTTAAAGCCTATATGCGATGGATAGGCTCCTGCAACCATGACCTCGTAGATAAGACCGTTGATACGCTTCACACCTCCTTTACGAGCCAAACGACGAATGGCCGGCTCGGTGATGCCTTGGATGATATCGCGAAGGACCTTACGGTGCCGTTTGGCTCCTCCCTTTCCCAAACCCTTGCCTCCCTTAACGCTCCAAGACATTTCAATTCAAGCTGGGATTTCTGAGGAAAATGAAAGATTAAGGTCGTTATATGCTGGAATTAATAAATTTCGTTGGGGAAAACTAGTGAAGAAATCTCATTCAAACCCTAAATTTCATTTCAATCAAATCTACAATAAGCCTAAAGTCTACAAAAATCAAAAGAAAAAAACAAATGAGGGAAAGCAAAATGGCATTGAAATGAAGAAGACGACGAACCTGAATTTGAAGTTGTTCAACGACCTCAAGTCTCACTTGGAAAAGCGACACTCGTTGAGAGATTGGTTGCAAGAAAAGGATTTGAGGCTAGTACTTATAGCGATGCCCTAACGAAGGCTTGCTCAGGGCCGGGAGTATCCGTAGGCTCAGAGATGGTCAAGGATTCATCAAACGGACGATTGATATTCTTTGTTTCGATTCCACTCGATCGATGACGTGGCAAATAAAACGAGGGGGAGTTTTAGGTTTTTTTTTTTTTTTTGGTCTGAGAGTTTTATGTTAGTTTGGGAACGAAAAATCTTTCTGCCTTTTTTTACATCTTATTTGCCGCTTTGCTTCAAATTTTGTACAATTTATGAATTGGAGCTTGGTTCAAAGTTCAAACCCCATGTACCCCCTTCCAAAAACAAAACAAATATATACATAGGAGTTGATTTTTTCACACCTCTTTTGTTCATTTACATCCCATTTTATTTTTGTTTTTAAATGCTTTTCTAATTACCATTAAAATAGAGTATAAGTGAAGAAAAGGGAATTGGAAAATCATCACCCCTTATGAATTGACTAGGCAATGTTTCCCGATCTCTTGTTTAAGGGGCTTTACTCTTCCATCATTATTCAATTTTATGCTCAAACATAATCCCGCTTATCTTAATCCATTATATAACTTGCTCTTTTAAAAAAAAAAAAATTGTAAGCAAGTTGTTTGGAGCTCAAGTAGTGCATTTGAGATCTTAGGGTTGATTCCCTTATCTCTATATATCACTTGTGTGTATATATATGTATATATATATATATATAAACCTGCCCTATAAAGGAATAGTGCCCAAAAGCTCTTTAACCCACTATGAGGTCGTTTGGTACGGCAGACTGTCATGGGCTGGACTAAATCCTGGGACTGTCTTGGATTAGTTCGGATTGGACTAAGCTGGATTAAGTACTGACCTACGTTTGGTGTTGTGTCGGACTAAGAAATTGAATTGTAAAAATAATGAAGACCTATGTTTGTGTTCTGTGGGACTACAAATAATTTAAATATTTAAATTTAATTAGAGATTTTAACCTAAAAATAATAATTAGGAAGAACAAGCCAACCCGTGTGAATTGGAAAAAAAAAAAAAAGAAAAAAAAAAGCCCAACCCTGCCACCTTTCTCTCTCTTTTTAGTTTTTTTTTTCTTCCTAGTATTCTATTCTTATTTTCCTTCTTGCTCTCTCTTTTATTTATTATTCTATCTCTCTTTTCTTTCTATCGTTTTCTTCTTCTCTAACTAAGCCGCTAAAACATCATCAGCAAGTAAGGAAGCTACCAAATAGAAATAGGAGCAACATCATACATAGACCCCGATTTTTTCTTCTCTCCATTTCTCGTTTCATTAATTTATGTTTTTTTTTTTTTGGGAACTGCTACGAATTGGACTAAGATGGAGAAGAGAGATGGTTCTGGGTTCTGCTGATGGCTGGGATGGCAAAGAGAGATGGTTCTGCGAGTGGCTTGAGGGTGGTAGTCATACGGAGAACAAATTTTGGGGGGAGGGGCATGGGCGCTAGGTTCTGCCAGTCTAGCGATTGGGTTTGTGTTGGGGTTTTGATTCAAGCCATCCAGTTAGACTCTCCTGTTCAAAATAGCGAATGAGCTCTTTTGCGAACCCAATTTCGGGCTTGCTATATTAGACATGCAAATCCGGATTATTTTTTCCAATTGTTGGACTGTATAATCTCATTTAAATTAATCATCTCCATTGCCAAATATGGGTTTCAAGTCTTATGTAATCCAGTGCAATCCAATGAAGCATAATAAGGCATACAGAACTATAAGATAGGAGTGGGTATTTTATTCAAATTATACGCGTACCGACGGTTTGGTTTGATTTAGTTTTATCAAATATTTATTTAGATTTGACCCGTATTGAAACGTTTGGTTAAAACGCTGGATAACAATATTCCTAACCCGATGGAAATGCGTATCGAACTGAATTCATAATTATATTATTATTTAAATACTAATATACACGTGTCAATTTATCAATGGTGAATATGTACAAACTTGGCGGTTTTCATGGAAAACTTAAGTTTATTTGGTGGAAAAATGACATATGTCTATGAAGAAGATTGTCCATGCTGCTCCTCCATATATATTATAGTCTTACCTTCTTCATTGCATCACCAGATAGGCTAATTAAAGGAGGCACATAACAAGAATATAAAAAATGTAGCCAGCAACAGAAAAGTCCCACATTGATTATTTAAGAAAACCTTCATTATTTTCTCCTTTATAATAAGTTTTTCCTATAATCTTGGTCCATAGGCTTGTAGTCCACCGCTCCTCCCATAGTTGGGCTTGACATATATGTGGGAGCATATATTTTGGTGATTAATGAGCGGGTGACACATGAAAAAGGGAAATTCCTTAAGTCAATTAGTTATTCTAATTAAATATATTTAATTAGGGGAATTATAATTGATTTAAGATATGAATATCTCCTTAAATCAAGGATGAGATTTTCACCGAATCTCCTTGATTAATTTCAATCTCCTTTTTTTGGGTAAGAATATCCTAATTAAATAATTATTATTCTTCAAACCCTAATTGACAAGGAGCACTATAAATATATGGAACCTCTCTCTCTCTGTCTCTCTCTCTCTCTCAGGCCACTCGATTCTCTCGTACTGTAAAGAAAACTCCGACCAATTTAGCTCTCTCACTACTCAGGCCACTCGATTCTCTCGTACCGTAAAGAAAACTCCGACCACTTTAGCTATTGTCGTATCTTTTTCCTATAAATCAAGGGAGAAGAAAGATAAGAAAGGTCAAGGGTCAACGAATTAATATGCGAATATTCCCCATGTAGAATTTTGCTCAAATAATATCTGTCAATTGAAGTTTCTGTCACATGTTCAGTTGAAGGTATTCAACTTGCATTCGTAATAAATATTTTTATTCTCATGAGTTTTTTTTATACATAGTATTTTTATTACATAATTAGTAAGTTTTTTGGTAAATGGTACTACTAGCGTACCGAATTAATTAAAACATACAAGCGATTAACTGATTCAAAAGATTAAAGGTTCTAATTGTTGGTTAACAGAAGAGAAATTGATCTACCAAAGGCTTTGATTTGGTTAACAGAAGAGCCCTTTACCGTTCCAAACTAATCCATACTCAGGCATACTCTAAGTTATGCTATTTTTCTAAAATGATAATTTTTTTGGTCGGAGAATGAATTAAGTCCTCACTTAAAAAAGGCAAGTTTCATAAGAAACAAGATGAGACTATAGCACCATCCGCAAAAACAAACGAAACAAATCAAGCTAACCATAGCTACACCCTAGCATAGATACCATGTAGCCAAATCCCACATTATAAGGTGGGAGTCTTGAATCCTAACGAATTGTTCCTTGTGTTAGCAAGAGTACACTATCCTGCTATATGTGCCAAAAGCCTATAATGGGCTTACCAAATGAGGCCCTAGAGTCATGACCGTTGAATGTCATTTCTTCATTAGTACAAATTTCAACTTTTCAATTCATCCTAAATACACCGTGAGTGATTGAATCAAAATTTAATTATAACACCACCTTGTAAGTAGGACTTGCAACAAGTTAGAAAATGTTGTTTGTATCAACATAGTTTGAAAGAAACCTTTTTTTCTCTTCACAAACAATTTGATTTGGCATGTTCTATATGTATATTGTAGAGTACTAGTTTAGGGAGTGATCACATAGAATTTTATTTGAACACATGATTCAGATTATTTTTCCTCTTCAATTTCTATCCGAAACAATTTGTATGAAACAATCCATACTAATCAACTGTTTCATGCAACGGTTATACCTTAAATTCGAATAAGTTATCTTAGCAAGTAACTCACATAGCTTAACCCTTAAAAGCGGTTCAAGTCCTAGTATTTGTGTTGTGTGTGAGAATTTAATATATTATCGTCCTTTGCAATATAAAAGGTTGTAAATAAAATAAAATTGGTGCACTGCCTTCTTAGCGTGTATAGGCCAATATACGGGTAAGTACAGTTCGGTCCGATTTCCACCTCACATTGGAATTGGTATTACTCAACCGGTGCAGTTTGGTCTGGTTTTGGTGAAAAAAAATTATGAAACTAATTGGTCCAGTTTAAACCGGTTCCCGTGTATTTTTCGATTTTGCACAAGATGTTATATATATATATATGTATATTTTACAATATCCAAATTTTTGTTTTGTTTTTAAGGCTTCATTTTTTTTTTTTGGGGTCAAGTTTTTAGGCTTCATTAAGTCTAGAAAAAAGGGGTGCTTTAAAGTTAGATTTGGAGAAATATTAATTATGAGATTAGAAATTTAGAGCATTGGACTTAAATAACTTCAAATAAAAAAATAAAATAAAAAAGTCGGTCTGAACCGGTTTTGTAAGGTGTAAAACTGACACCAGAACAGAATGGACTGGTTTAAAAACTGGTTTTACACCAACACTTTGAACCGAAAACGACGACGTCTGGTCCCTGCAACGCAATGCTGCTGGGAGCTCGAAAAATCAGCCGACATTGGTGTACTCGTCGTCCAAATCTCAGCCTCTCCCATACTCCAAGCACCAAGCTCAACTCCCACATCTCAGCCTCGTTGCATTCTCTCTGTCAGGTTGAGGAATTGGACGACTTCTTGCCGTGGTTGGAGCGCAAGGCCGGCGCCGAGATATCGTCCGTGCTTTCCATTGGGAAATCAGCCTACGGAAGGTCTCTGTTTGCTTCGAAGACTATAAGAGCCGGAGACTGCATATTGAAGGTTCCGTTCAACGCGGTATGTGGTGCCGTTTGATCTTAACACCAAATCATTAAGACTCTAATAACAGATTTAAGTATCAATTTATGGTTAATGAGTTTAGTTAATTGAAATTGCAGCAGCTAGCTCCGGATAATCTCAATCCTGAACTGAAAGCTTTGCTAAGTGATGATGTTGGCGATGTTGCCAAGCTCGCCATTGTCGTTTTGCTTGAGCAGAAAATGGGCCATGTAACATTACTGTTCTATGGTTTACTTCATTTTTTGTTTTTGTTTATGGTACTGGTTTACTTGAATGTGTGGAAAGATTTTGCTGCAGAGATTGAGGTTTTTGTTTATGCAGGATTCTGAATGGGCCCCTTACATAAGCCGTCTTCCTCGCCTGGAGGAGATGCATAACACAGTGAGTGTTATGCTTTTTAACTTCCCCCTTCCCATTCTTAGGCTCATATTGGGGTTTAGATTAAATGTTTTTGGCATGTGGATAATGTTTTTGCTGGAGAAAATTTAGCACGTTATGTTGTTATTCTATCAATTGAAATAAGAATCTACCTGATATTAGTCCATAACGTGTTTTTAATTTGTATGGTTGTATACATTTCTTGAATCACAGCAATTTGCACCATATTTGACATGGATGTTATTTGTATATTCTTAGATATTTTGGAGCGAAGGTGAGCTGGAGATGATTCGTCAAAGCTCTGTGTATCAGGAAACAATTAATCAAAGATCTCAAATACAACAGGATTTTTTGGCAATTAGGACGGTATCATGTACTTAGATTGTTTTATTCTCTAGCTAATGGTTTTGGGACATGGCTTGTTGCACTTCTTCTTAGTTTTTGCCTCTTAGATTATGAATATTGTTAAGATATGTTTTCAGGCTCTCAAGAACTTTCCCGAAACGTTCGAAAGTATCACCTATGAGGATTTCATGCATGCATACGCTTTAGGTAAGCTACTACGTTTTAAACCATTTACTTGTTCAAATCGGTCAGAATTATTTGCTCCAATTGTACTTAATTACAACTTTTGAATATAATTAGGGAATGAGGGGGTGGGCATGTTATATGCTTTAGGACTTGGAGTGCCCCAAAAACTTTAAAATTGCATCCAAATTACTTGCGGCAGTTGCATCTCTTAAAGATCTTTTAAAACTTATTCTCGCTGGTTCACCATGGATTTTACAGTTACTTCTCGAGCATGGGGAAGCACAAAAGGCTATTCCCTGGTAAACATTTATACAAATTTCAAGTAAATATTGTTATGATGGAGTTTAATTTAATGTGTGCCTTTTTGTAGTTGCATAATTGTTTGGATTATTAAATTATTCTATAGATCCCATTTGCTGATTTTTCGAATCATGACGGGACTTCAGAATCAATTGTGTTGAGTGATGAAGACAAACTTTTTTCAGAGGTACCCTCTCTTTCTCTCGGTGTTTTGATTATCTGCCATGCTTATTGATTTGGTAATAGGAATTCAGTCTGCACTCTTACGGAAATTAATTATTTTTTATTTCATTTTTCTTTCTTTTGGTTTAGTTATTGAGATAATTTGTGGGATATGCTACTTGTTTCTGGGCAGGTTCTTGCTGATCGTAATTATACTCCTGGTGAACAGGTTAGATGCTACTTAATTTGGATGACTTTCTCCCCTATTTAAAGAATTACATGTACCCCTTTGAATTTTTATTTATTTTTGGTTTGAAAAATTGATGAATTTGTCTGTGTTTTTGGTAGATAGTTCATTAACATTTTCATTCATACTTGCGTTGCGTTAGATGTGTCTTGTTTGGGTTTGAAATTTTCATGACCTTCTGCTAATTTCTTATGTATTTGTAGTAATGACTTAGCATAACTCTTAATTTAACATAGGATCACAGCACATGCACATAGGATCTTTGTTAGAGAAAAAAGCAACACAATAAATCTTGAGATATGCAGTGGGTTTAATGTTTAGAAATGACTGGAACTTCGGTTTTCATTACTGTTTGTCATGTATTGTCTTTTCATAAATCTCCCATATCATGCGTTTGTTCCAGCATGCGTTTATATGTTATGAATGGATAATATACATGGCAACATCCTGGGTTGTAACTCTGTGACTATGGGTATGTTGCAGCATTACTCATCTATAGTTGTAACTCTAGACTTCACTTTCATATATTTGTGTAGGTACTAATAAGATATGGAAAATTTTCAAATGCTACCCTGCTGTTGGACTTTGGGTTTACTCTTCCATACAACATTCATGGCCAGGTCAGTCTTGGTCTTCAATTTGAGTATTCACAACACATGCTTTGTTATTGTGGTATAATCTTTCTGTAGCTTAATTCATATTTCTTATTTGATTTATTTTTCTGACCAAACCAAAAATAAAAACTTGATGTGTTTTATTTAACACACTGACTAAAAGTTTGTTTTAATAACAGAACTAGCTCTGTTTTTATTTTCAAAATTTTTGTTTTTGGGCCTAGTACTGAATAAAAATGTCTGTGATAAGTTTTTTCCTTTTGGGTCTGAACCTCTTTGATAAGTTGGATTGGCTTTCATGGGAGCATATTTACTACAAATCAGGAGTCTTGAGTTTGAGAGTTATGAAACTTGGTCAGTGTTCCTATAAGCTTCTGGTCTTGTTTACAATTCAGGAGTATAGATGCTTATAACGTATCGATTGGGAATTATTGTGAAGAGAATCTCCATATGGCCCAAAAGTTGTCATTAATTGTTTTGTTTCCTTAATTTTCTAGTACAAACGTGAATATCATCTGATTGGACTCCACCTTCACATAAACAATATTAGGTGAATCAGATTTCCTTTCTTTAAAAAATTCTCTCAAAAATTGAAGTTCATTGTTAGGGGTGCCTGTGGCTCTATTTTCAGATCCAGATCCAGGGCAGCATACCTCATCATGATAACCTTCGGGAAATGAAGTTGGATCTTTTGAAGAGACACCACAGACCAGTCAGTAAAGATGACAATGGTTTCAGCTCTTCAATGGATTCTTTCACCATCAAGTTGGTAGTGATGCATGGACTTATCTCTCACTTTTTCTCCCCTTTTCCTTTTCCCCTCTTCCTGTTCCTTTGCCTACATGATGGTCTTTATCCCTTGCATCTAGTGGCACTTTGTGAAGTCATCAAATATTCTGTTTTTTGTGTTTATATATTGTGCACTTGTTCACTTAAATCACTACTGGCAAAGTCTTTGTGAGCTTAAGTAGTTTACTGGTTAGTTGCTCTATGGCTGTATATAATAATGTTGTTTATTTGGTTTATCCGCATGTTGACATGATATCTTGTGATGAAAAATCTATTTCTGATTAATAATAATCCTGTCACCACATAGGGAAATCAGGTCTGGTAGTGGAAAAGGGAAAGGAATTCCACAATCACTTCGTGCATTTGCTCGTGTTCTATGTTGCACCTCTCCTCAAGGTGTGTTTCATGTTACCTTGCTCTCATGCATTGTTTGATATGATTCTGATCTCATTTTACCCTTTTATGACCACATCTTAAAATTTTTCTTGATTGTTTCTTGATATTCAGAACTTAGTGACCTGGTCGAGGAAGCTGCACAACATGATGGACGATTGGCTCGGCGTCCTTTAACGAACATCAGCAGAGAGATTAAAGCACATCAGATGTTGATATCAACATTAACCCAATTAGCTGAGGATTATGATGCATCTGTTAAGGTTGAGATGCTAATTTTTCAGCCCTTTCTTTCTCTGATTCTTTTGCCGAACTTGCCTAATCTAAGTCCAACAAGAGTTCATTATTTTTGTGTTATAATGCATTATTTCACACGACAATACACCCATTACAAATGTTGCTTAAATTTGTTTGCTTATCTCCAACAGAGGCATGTTGAATCAGCTGCATATTGTAACATATTTGCCTCATAGGCATTTAGGCAGCAGTAATAAACATATAAAGAGGGTGGAATTAGTTATGCTCATCTTTGATTTACGTATGCACATCTGAATACACATGTAGTAACTCGTTTTTGTGCCCTTTGAGTGCATACATAGTCTTTGGGGCCGATAAGTTCTCCCGCTACACGTGAAAGACTTTCTCACCGGAGGCAAATGGCTCGGGATCTCCTTAGTGGCGAGCTTCGTATCCTCGAATCTGCTTCTGCGTGGCTAAAGAACTACTGCGCAACCTTGATGGCAACTGACTGCCATAGAGATGGTGTATGTTCCACAAAACAACCAAGGCGCAGGACTGAGAGGGGAGAGATGTAATATAATAGGACTGTATCAGTGAGATCAAACACTGGTACAAGTTGTAGAAACACTGGTACAAGTTGTAGATTCATATCAAACTGTTTGCCCCGGGTATATTTGGATTTCCTTGTGAATGTTTTGTTGTCAAGCGTATGATGCTATATTTGTAATTTGATATCCTCTACTTTTTCTGATCATTTCCGTACCGTATAATTATTTGATTTAAAATTTATTCGATATTTACACATGCATTACCCACTTTCTACATAGTCGAAGGATGTCCGGAGTTGATTTTTTATTTGAGTACAAGCAATAGTCTGAATTATAGGAGGAGAGAGATTTCTTACACACACATAACTATGATGTCATGAGAATTCGAACTTGAGATCTCTGGTCTGCAATTCAAAGTCCTTTTCTATTAGGCTAGATCCCGTTGGCAAAAACGAGTTTGGAGTTGATAAAACAAAATAATTGCAAGGGGGTCACCAACGAAATCTAAAATTGTAGAACCAAGTCTTGAGAGAAACTGTGTCCGAAATTACCAAAAGCATCAGTCACCAAATTCGCTTCTCGGAAAATATTGGTTTTTATACTTTTCGGAAAAAAATAAATTGGTTTCTATTCGATCTATATTAGTAAAGTGGATAAAAGAAACGAGAAAACAAGAAAAACAAACTGAAGCGAAAGTGATTAAAAAGAGAAAGACGGTGAGAAAACTTTATTTTATTTTCAGCTCCAGCAGTGATTGTCTTGTCGGCACTCAGCGGCATGGTTGGACTCGTAAATTTAGACGAATAGAAGGGTTGTTACAAATACGCCTTTGTCTTTAAAAATCTTATCCTGCGCTATAAATACAAAGAGAGGAAAACAAGTTCGTTCTCTTGCTGAAAGAAATCTAGGGTTGGATACTGGTAGCCTCGTCTTCTTCAGGTGCGCCTCTTTCCCTCTCTCTTTTTCTTCCCTGCAACAATTTCTGAGATTTAGGGATTTATATTTCCGATTAGATTTACTTCCAACCTTTTCAGGCTTTTTACTTTTCCGAATTTCTGTGATCAATGAGCTACCAAATAGATGAATTCCAGGACACAGAAAAAGGATTAAGATTCGGCAATTTTTATTGTATGTGTATGCATAGTTTGTGATTTTTTTGGTTGATTTTTTTTATTTTGGTCCAAAATATTTTTGGTTGAATTGGCCATGAATATATTGAAGTATGCTTGAATTATGCATATGAAGTATTCAGGTTATATCTTTGGCTTCTGGATTGAAACTTTTCTCCCTCGGTCTGTTTATACTTTTTATTTTTGATGACCTTTCGGCTAGCAAAATAGGAATAGAGTTTTGTGGGTCTGTATCTCAGGGAGCATAAATGGCACTATTCATTTAATTTGTATGTCTGCATTCTCTTGTATAGAAATCTGTGAAATTAGTGGTTTGGTTTTTACAATTTGGTGTTTTTCTCATTTTATTTAAGCAAAATAAAAGTTGTGTCTTTTTTTGTAATTTTGTTTCCACCAAGAATAATATTGGATAATATGGAACTTTGCTTAGCTATGAATCCAAACAACTTAATCGAGTGTTATCTTACGGATTCTGTAATAAGTTTGATTATTTACCTCCTTGTATGGTTTGAGATGCAATCCTTATTTTTTTCTTTCCATCTTTATTTCCAAGATGAATATGTAATTCCATATGTATGCTTTTAAAGGTATGAAATAGTGGGTATGGTTGCGCTCAAAGATGACTCATATTTGTTGCAGGTAAAATGCCTCGACATGATGACCGCCATGGTGGTTCACGGCTCTATGTTGGTCGCTTGTCATCACGGACAAGATCACGCGAACTTGAAGACGTATTTAGCAGATATGGAAGGTAAGCAAAATGATTTTTACGAGTCATAGGAGTTCCTCGTGTTTTGGGATGGTTATGTTACATAGAAAAAAAAGGGTTAGACAATTCTTGATTGTTCTGTTTGGTTGAATGCTTCATGAATTTTCACAGTTCAATGGAGTATACACGAGTCTGTCCTTTTGTCATTGTTTTTTCTGTTTGCAATTCCATACTGCATTACCTTCATGTACAAATCCTTAAGACTCATTGGGACTTCCAGTTCCATTAAATAAGCAAGCATCATTGAGAATATGTGTTTGTGTATTTACCCATTCGTGTCTAACTCTATGCAATTAACAGTGAATAAATCCTATATTTGTATTCCTATCTGTTTTTGGGTATTTTGCCGTTTTTACTTTCTGTTCTGGATTAGTGGTCATTGGAGGTTGTCCAAATTTAAGAATATGGTTTTTAGGAGACAATGAAACCTTTGCCAAGCCAGTGCTTGTGCTACTTAAGTGTGTATTTCTTCTATCTTCGTGAGAACATTTCACCCCTCCACGTGTCCCTTTGGTTTAACTTCAATGATCTTGTTGAAGGTTTCTTGGCTTTTGCCAAACCTGGAGGTCTTGGTGAGAGGTCCAATTGGTGGATTTGGCGAGTCTTTCTATAATATTATTGCGTTTTTTAATGGAAATGGCAACAATCTCAAAGTGGTGTTTAGTTGATCTGTGAGGGGCGAAGTATCATCCCTTTGATGCTTGTGTCATGATGGCCTTACTGTTTCTGGAACCCGTTTACGCAGAGTACGCGATGTGGATATGAAGCGCGACTTTGCCTTTGTTGTATGTTATTCTGTACCCTTCTCTCTCTCTCTCTCTCTCTCTCTCTCTCTCTCTCTCTCTCTCACTTACACAGGCGCACACATGCACAGGCATGTGCTCGTCCATTCTTCCACTTGATTATTGTGGTTTCATCATCTATTTCCTTCTCAAATTATCTGTTTTCTTTTTGCAAATTTTATCTTCCGCTTGTTCTATTTTGTTACTTAAAAACAGGAATTTAGTGACCCTCGGGATGCTGATGATGCAAGATATAGCCTGAACGGTCGGGATGTTGATGGGAGCCGTCTAATTGTGGAATTTGCAAGGGGGGTATGTTCTGACTTATTTGCTTAGAATCCTTCTCATATTTTGGCAATGTGTGCTACTCGTATATTATTGCCAGTGGTTCCTGACCCATGCTTTTTGTTTGATTTTTGTTATCATGCATTGCAGAGTTTAACCCCTGAATAGTTGTTTGCCCAATTGATGTATCATTAAATAAAGTGGCATGGGTCTAGTTTTATAATTATTTTTTGTCTTGCCTGATATTTGTGCTCACTACCTCCTCTCTTAATGTAGCAGAAAATGCCATTAATATTTTGCTTGATGTTGGCTTGCATTCAGGCACCACGGGGTCCTGGCGGATCTCGTGAGTATCTTGGGAGAGGGCCTCCTCCTGGATCAGGACGCTGTTTCAACTGTGGACTTGATGGGCACTGGGCTCGAGATTGCAAAGCTGGGGACTGGAAGAATAAGTGTTATCGATGTGGAGAACGAGGGCACATTGAAAGAAACTGCCAGAATAGTCCAAAGAAAACCAAGTGTGTGCTCTCTCTCTCTCTCTCTTTCTGCCTTTTGACATTCTGCAGTTCTGATTTATTTATTTATTTTATATACAGAGGGCGTAGTCATTCACGTTCACCAAGTCCAAGGCGGGGCAGAAGTCGAAGCCGTAGTTACAGCAGGGGTCATAGTTACAGGTTTATCATCATCCCTTTTCTGATGAGATTTTTCCTGGACCTTTTTCCCGCTCACCTTTGATCTGTGCCTAATCTGTCAAAGGCCTTTGAAGCAAATCCTTGGTGGAGTAGCGAGTTTTCAAGTATCTATGTGATATGTGACCTATTTCTGCATAATTTTTGTTTAAACTCATCTTTTTTAATCTGCAGTCGATCCAGATCACCTGTGAGGAGAGAAAGGAGTTTGGAGAGAAGATCAAGGAGCCCTCAAGACAGCCGTAGCCCTAAGAGGCGTAGGGCTTCACCACCACCATCCAAGGGGAGGAAGCACGATCGTACACCCGAAGGGAGGAGCCCACGAGTGAGGGGTAGCCTCTCCCCCCAGGATCGCAGATCCGATTACAGTAGGAGTCCCAGAGGAAAGAGTAGAAGCCCTATTAACGATGTTGAAGGAGACAAGAACGGGGATAGGAGGCATAGAAGCCCTGCTGAAGAAAATGGTCACAGCCGCAGTCGCAGTCGCAGCCCAAGCCCCATCCGCAGGGGTGATAGGAGCTCTGTTGAAGATGATGAAGATAACCATGGTTCTCCAAGAGGCAGTGAATCAGCTTGAAAGCAGTTTGATGGCATATATATGCTGGTTTTACATGAACATTAGTGTGACAATTTTCTTGCTTTCAAGTGCAACTTTTTCAATATTTTGTTTTCTAGCTCAAAATTTTAATTCTCTTTTAAGATGATGAATTTGGATTTCTGTGGGGGCAATAGGTAATTTATGATTCGGATCCAGCAATTTTCTGTGATATATTTACAAGAATTTCTGAAGCAACCAATTAGTGGAGTTGTCAACTTCTTCACCATTGTTTCTCAGCCACCAACGCGTGCAAGACACGTGTTCTTTTTTCTATTTTCCAAACTGACAGGTTCTTTTGTTGGTAGGCGACACACGTATGTTAATCTCAAACTAACAGATGTACCTTGCTTCTTATTATTTAAAAAATTTATTGTTGTTGTTTACGGTTGCAATGAGTCCGGCCTCTTTGGGATATCAAGAGAAACTGGGTTCTACGTCTTCTTCCCCTTGATAATCTGCCATAGACTAGCCCCCCCAAACTCCACGGCTACTTGTTCCATGAAAGGCCTTGCCTTCCGTTGTAGCCCCAAACATCTTTTTGCCAGATCTGCCACCTTTTTGGCCGTCTCAGAAGTTGCTTCATCGAGTATTATTTGAGCATCAAGAATTTGGTCCAAGGGACCCTCTTCCACTGAAGTTCGAAATGAGCTTGCTAGGTTCACAGCACTAGCCCCCCCTGGAGGAGAAACTGGCTTTTGACTTGTTAGTGGCTCCGCTAGGACAACTTGGAAGCTATAGACGACACTTTTTTCTGCTAGTCTGTCGTTTCGAAAATGAGGGTCAAAGTATCCTTCCTTTGAAATTGAGCTAATATAATCTGAGCTCAAATAAGGTTCATTGAACAATCGTGACTGTCCAATGGCGTCTCTTTCAGTCTCATGCGTGTCTGAATCTTTGTGTTTAGTGAGATTCATATATGGATGTTCATTTTTCATGCTTCTCATCTGCAATCATATAACTTTTTATTTTATATTTTTAATTTTACTAATTTCACTATATGCTTGTATTAGTGGGTTTATTATTATTATTATTATTATTTTTCAACAAACGACAAATCATTTTATGATGACTTATTTATGTACATGCCCCTTATGCTTTCAAACTTGTCTCAGATTACCACATGTGTTTGAAAACGTCTCAAAGCACCCTCTAACATTTTAAAAACCGTCTCACGTTATCCATTCCGTCATTTTTTTGACATTCCGTTCCGAATGTTGGGCCCCACTTTCTTTTTTCTTCTTTTTTTCTCCTCCTTCCCCCTCCCCCTATTCCAGAACAGCAGCCCCTCCCCTTTGTTATTGTTCATCGCTTATTTACCCTCCAAAACTCAGAAATTTCTCCTAACCAACACAACTAGCAGCAAGAACAGCTTGAGAGGTTGAAAAATCATACCTGGATCGAAGCAAATGGTGCTTGGAATCCCCTGAACGAGGGATGGAGATTTTGGGTAAAAATCGGCCAATTTCTTGCTTTTTTCGGCGATCCAGACGGTGGTTGGCAGCGGCTGAGATGTGAGGCTAGTAGAGGACAACATGCTGGTTCTTTTGATACCCATGTCGTCGCTTGGGGTGGCCGGAGGAGGAGATGGCGGCCCAAAAATTGGTCGGATGAACAGTAACAAAGTTGTTCTTGAATGAGGGAGGGGGGAAGGAGGAAAAAAAAGGAAATGGGGCCCAAAATTCATAACGGAATGTCAAAAAAACTGACAGAAGGGGTAACGTGAGATGGTTTTTAAAAGGTTAGAGGGTACTTTGAGACGTTTTTAAACATAAGTGGTAATCTGAGATAAATTTGAAAGCACATGGGGCATGTACATAAATAAGCCTTTTATGATAACCAACAACGATTTTGAAAGTATGCAGAAAAACTTAAAAGCACTTTTAGAGTCATAAATGTGTTTTATGGAAAGATCATATACTAACTAGGTGCCTTTTCAAGACTTGCATTTGTAATAAACATGTTTATATAATAGAAACGCTTATTAACTATTTGGAAGGGGATTTCTCTCGTACATACACAATTATGATGTTGGGAGATTTGAACATGAGACCTTTAATCTTCAAATTAAGGTCGTTTTTCATTGGGTTAGACCCGGTTGACATAAAGTTAAATTCTTTTTTTTTAAAATGTAGCTTAATGTGTAAAAATGCTATAGTGAGAGCAAGTCCAATGGACACTTTAAGAGTTGGAAACTGAAGCCCAATCGCGTGTCTTAAATGTATATGGGTGTGGTTGGTTGCGGTCCATAAACTGAAGCGGGCCTCACGAGAAAGCCTAGCGCCCACGTGAAGCAAAGACTTGTCCCATTCACTGGCAGGAGAAGGACGCGCGGGTGTTATTGTTATTGATGTCAACGGCTATGATATCACGAGAAAGCCTAACATACTCTAGGAGAGCGGGGAAAAAGCAGAAGCCCCTCCCCACAGGATCGCAGATCTGATTACAGTAGGAGTCCTATTGACGATGTTAAAGGGGACAAGAATGGGGATAGGAGGCATAGAAGCCCTGAAGAAAACCGTCACAGCCGCAGCCGCAGCCGCAGCCAGCAATTTGGATTTCTGTGAGGGCAACAATAGGTAATTTATGATTCGGATCCAGCGTTGTCAACTTCTTCACCAACGCGTACAAGACACTAATGGTGAGTTGATTACAAGTTTAACAGGAACTAATTAGAGTATAAGCATGAATATAAACAGAGAAATATTCACTAATTAAATTAATAAAGCATCTGCAAACAACACTAATTAGAGTTTGTACCTTGATTGCTTGTTTATTTATTTATATTTATTTATTATTGTTGTTTCCGGTTGCAAAGAGGTTGGCCTGTTTGAGAAACTGGGTTCTCCCCTTTGATACTCTGCCATAAACTTGCGCAAACTCTCAAGCTCCATGGAAGGCCTTTCCTCCCTTTCTGAGCTTAAACATCTTTTTGCCAGATCCGCCACCTTTTTGGCCGTCTCAGAAGTTGCTTCATTGACTATTATTTGCGCATCAAGAATTTGGTCCAAGCGACCCTCTTCCACTGAAGTTCGAAATAAGCTTGGTAGATTCTCAGCAATAGTGCAATGACGAAAAACTGGCTTTTGACTTGTTAGTAACTCCGCTAGGATAACTCCAAAGCTATAGACGTCACTCTTTTCTGCTAGTCTGTCTCCTTGAAACTTAGGATCAAAGTGTTCTGTCTCTGAAATTGAGTATATTGAACAACCGAATTTCCACAATTTTGTTTGCAACTGTCCAATGGCAGACAATTGCGGTGTAATGATGATCCAATAATATATGTTTTGACGACAAAAATAGGTGTATGTATGGCGGACTGAATGAGTGTAAGTAAGCTAGTGCTCCAGCTGTTTCTGACGCAATCTTGAGTCGTAACTCCAATGAAAGTAGAGTAGTTGGTGACGATGATGATCCTTCAAAGCTGCCTGCTTCTTCTTCTTTATGAATGTGCTCAAAAAGTGTGCCATTGGGAACGTACTCAAAAACCAGTGCTCGTGTCTGTGGTTCCACACAACCACCTAAGAACCTCACCACATTTATGTGGTTGGTCTGAGAAGCAACAGCCGCCTCAATAGCTACATCTCCATGATAAATACCTGTGTACTTCTTTACCGCAACCACTGTTTTATCATCATCTGGCATGAGCAGTACCCCTTTGTAAAAGGTTGCATACCTGTCCTCATGAATGATTGTACTTTGATGGTAGTTGTATGTTGCCTTCTCAAGTTCGTTTGCACTAAATATTCTACAAATCATCCCAACGAAATAGTGCATTCTGACCACTCCCCCCCCAAGTCGCTAGCCGTGAGAACAAGGGCTTCAACATGACCTATTGCCTTAGCAGACTCGGTTGCCAAGAGTCTTTCGAACCAAGGATATAAGATCCACGATGGCGAAAGTAGAAGTTCTTCTCCACATACTTCTCCTGCACCTCGAGTTCGTTGCTGCAAATTATTATTAGAAGAAGAACCATGTCTCTTTTCAATGGATACATGTCCGTCCACAATGAATAGCATCATTTCAAGTGGTTCACCCTTTTTAATAATGATAGAATTGTCATCAAACTCCCTGGGCTTAAGATACGGACAAATGCTTCTCAATACACGTTCGTTCATGTTTCGCAACATCGGCACCTAGAAATAGAATGAATTAGTAAATACATACATCTTATCTTAGAAGAATACAGAAAGAATAGTAATTAGAATATTGTTAGTCGCGTCTCTCTAGATCTGAGTCTCATGTGATGTTGGTGTTTTGTGAGATTCATATATGGCGTGGATGTTCCTTAATTTTCATGCCTCTCATCTACAATCATATATATATAAACTAAGGATTATACTAATTTAACCTAAGGATGTGTTGTATTATAAACTAAGGATGTGTGTTGGTATTTTGAAAGTTTCACAACTATATCTCTCCCCTTAGAGTTACTTGTATAACACTGCTTAAGTTAACAAGTTATTATTAAATGCTTATTTGGATGGATGACACAAGTAATATCAATTTTGATATATATATATATATATATATATATATATATATGGAAAGGCTGCTAGTAATTATTAGAGTCACGGATTTGGAGGAACTTACTTGCTTCAACCTAGCCATAGGCATACAATTTTTAATACGTGTCTGAAGATCCAAGGGAAGAATAGTGTGGATATAGTCCAAATCAGCATCTCTGTTTTCTTCACGTTCTTGTCGTGCCTTCCCCATGATCTGCGACTTGAAGCTTTTGGGGATGCCATTTTTAGATAACCACAACTCTATCTCGCGACCTTTCTCTTCCATCTTCTGTTCCATTTTCATATTGTGTCTATGCGCCTCTATTCTTTGAGTATCGAACTGCATGTATGTCTATATATGCCAACACAAGCAGCTCAGTCATTAACTATGGGAATTACTTATTTATCCTTCCCAATCAAAAACCAACCCAAGCTTTAGAAAAAAACAAAAAACAGAAACATAAATGAGCCAACACTGTGCATATAGAATATCAGAGCCAAAAAAAAAAAGAGATAGAGAGATTAAAAACCTGCAAATTTCCAATGAGATATAAGAATAAAAGCAATCCAGTTATAGAGATGAACGCTGCAAAGAGGTTCTCCCATCCATCCACGCTAGGCTCAAGGTTTGAACCAAGAGAACTGGAGAAATGAAATATATTAGAGACAAAATATTGAACTTTTTTTTGGGTTCAACAAATTATATCACGCATGTGTGAGATTGAATTTATATTATTCTCCAACAAATTAAGCAAATCGATTTCCGATTCAACAAAACCACAAAAACAATTGGAGAATTTCTGGAAAAAATTTGTTGACCCCGGTATACCAAATTGAAGGACTGTAATATATATACCAACATTCACTGGACTTATAGGGCATATATCATTTAGAAATGTAATATTTCTAAACACGTGATGGTCACGACAACCAAAACTACTAGTGTTACATTTATTTTCTTTTTGACATGCATCATACCAACAAATGGCCATCCGTTGAATAGCGAAAAAGTACCATATAGCGCCAAGTACCTGAAGAATAATAAGGTAATTATTGATTAGATTAGACTTAAAGATGATTATGAAATTATAAAGAAACAAAATTGAGCAGACTAAGAATTGTGAGGGTTTCTACCTATCGTGGTACATAATATATTTACTCCCACGCCCAAACTATCTAGAGTTTGAATCCCCTATTGTAACATCAAGAGAAAAAAAAAAAAAATTACGTACTCCACATTGAAAGAAGATTTTAAAGTTATAATATATTATATTGTTTTATTTTTTGTCGAATAATATATTGATCGTTTTGCCCGAACTTTTACCAAGAATCCAACCAGACAATGCTACATAAGCCTTTTATTTGTTGATAGTTTTGTCCGCTTTAGTTTTTTTTTTTTTTTAATAACATGTTAGTTTGTTGTTCACTTGTGATTGGTACTCTAAATTTCAAGTTGATGTCTTTGATTGGACTATTGAAGTTTATCTTTGATGTAAAAAAGAAATTTATCTAAAGCAAGCAATTGTACCATGAAAGTAAAATAAATCATGATAAAATATTGAAACTTACATGACTAGCTAGCAAGAACTTGATTAAACTTATATTCATTTTTGTTGTTACTAATATCTTGGATCTTATTTGATTAAACTATAAGACCTGTTTTAATTTGCTGCCCTAAAAGTCCAAATCCCTAATTTTTCCTCATAGTGGGTCTGTGTTATTGATTTGCAAATTTTTTTCAAATACTGAAATTGATTTGATTGTGTTATTATTTTCATGAAATCAGGTTAAACAATTTAGTTATTAAAATACTATATGATTGCTTTTGGTAAGGTTTTCTCTTTGGTTATTAAAAATTAGTTGGTAAACCCTGAAATCGGTATTTGGATATGCTGGTTCGTTTGTTACAGGGTTTAGGATAGCTCTGTCTAAAGATATGTTCGTTCTTTTACTACAGGGTTTTAATTCAAATTCGTTCTTATGCTGGTTTATGGGACTGGGGATTTGAATTTGATAATTTTTGTTTTGGTAGGGGAAAGAAAATTTGGGAGTGTGATTCTAGGAACTGATTGCAATGTTTTAGCATAGTTGACTTGAAGAAGACTGGTTTAGGAAATATATGTGGGATTTGAAAATCTGACTTCTAAATTGGAATTCTGTTTGCGGACATTAATGATGACGAGAAAGAATTCAGAAAAGTTAAAATTCATAATTTTTTTGTTTGTGGGTTTGATTTACCAAGCATATTTTTGCTGATTTTTTGCGTTGAATGGAGACTTGTTGAAAATTAAAAAAGTTTGTATATCCTAATTTCAGAATGCAGAGTTTGGTTATATTATTTTTTTCCTTTTCATGGGCTAATAATTTGGCCATGGTTCTACTCTTTGCAGCTGCTAGGGACTGGAATGGATACGCAGGATACATCTCCTTCAGTGTTGCTATTCTTTGACAAGCAAAGATTTATATTTAATGTTGAAGAGGTAATGAACTCAATTACATACATATTCCCTGTGGTTTCTTGCCGTACCGATTTTGCTCAAGCTAATTTTTTGGTTTAATGAAAAGATTGTGCATGCATAAAATACTCAAGCTAATTTCTTCTCCAAATTTTCTGTTTTTTTCTTCCTTTTTCTTCTTTTTTTTTTTAAAAAATCATGTCATCTTTTGATATTTTGCAGGTGGTCTTTCGTTGCTTTGGATAGAGCCATTTGGTAGGTGTTTTCAGTTCTATTAAGCAAGGGGTGAGTTTCTAGGCTGAAATTTCAATTAATGGTTTTAAGTTTTGTGAATCGAGCATAGGAATTAGCTAATGGCATCAATTGACAATTGGTTGGTGTTAATTTATTGTTGTAATGATAGGTTTAGATGATTACAATATTTGAACATGTTGGTAAATCCTTTTGAGTGTTTTGGCAATTGGGTAGTTGAGATGTTCCCTGCCTATTTTCATCGCTTTATACACATTTCACGCAATTTTAAAACCCACAGCATCGCGCGGCCACCTTTTGCTAGTTTTAGCTAAAAGCACTAGAAAACTATTTTAGAAACTCTCTATAAAATTTCTGCATGATATATGTACAAAAATTTCGGATGCAACCGTGAAAGGCACAAATTCGTAGTTTGATAGACGATCCAACTCTGAGTTGCAATAGCCGTGTGACCAAGTCATGAGGGCCCAGTGGTCCCATTTTATGAAAGTAGATAGGAGCTCGTTGTCTTCTCCAATTTTCATCTTCTTCACCATGTGGCTCAGAAACTTTTAGATGTATACATACAATATACAACACATTGGTTTCATGTTCTTCTTTGTTGCCATTACTTCAAGGCTAATTTTAACCCTAAACCATTTATTTAAAGACTAATTAACTATGTTAATTAACCATCTATATACTAGCACACTCTGAAACCTTTCTGATTATTGTTACAGACTTGTGTATAATAAGAAGTTAGGGCCGAATGAGCAAAATAAGGTGTAAACCAGGTTTCTATTATTTAGGGAAAGTTGTAAGATGTAACAGAGAGCACAAATATAGGCAGAAATTTGAGCATAAGCAAGCACGAATATAAACAGAGGATCTTGACTTGTAAGTTGTAACAGAGAAAGGAAGGATGGAGCATCAAGAGTAGAGAAGCATCTGCAAACAACACTAATTAGAGTCAATTATTATTGTTGTTGTTTGTGAGATCAACAGAAACTGGGTTCTCCCCTTTGATTCTCTGCCATAAACTTGAGCAATCTCTCAAGCTCTGCGGCTACTTCTTTCATGGAAGGCCTTTCATCCCCTTTTGGCCTTAAACATCTTTTTGCCATATCCGCCACTTGTTTGGCCGTCTCAGATGAAGTTGCTTCATTGACAATTATTTCACCATCCAGAATTTGATCCAGGTGACCCTTTTCCAATGAGGATAGAAACCAGGCCAGGTCTCTCTTTCCCATAACCCTCTCAGGAGAAAAATCTCGCATGTTGTACGGGTTTCGACGATACATCCAGCAGAGCGAAACAGCGTTCCATTCTTTTAGACCCGCATTGACGTCCAGTTGAGTGCCGCAATGTTTCCTTTCATTATCATTTTCGAACACTTGACTGGTTAGTAGCTCCGCTAAGACAACTCCAAAGTTATAGACGTCACTCTTTTGTCTTAGTGCCTGCGGTTGATTATACTCAGGGTCCAAGTACCGTAATTTCTCTCGCACATAAGCTGCCACAGCTTCATCTTCATCATCATCGTCATCGTCATCATCAATGAACAATCGTGAAACTCCAAAGCCAGACAACTTCGCCGTGAAATCATCATCCAATAGTATATTTTTTGTGTTCACATGTCCGTGTATGATTGGCTTATTGGGAGTGAATGAGTGCAAGTAAGCCAGTGCTTCTGCGGTCTCTGACGCTATCTTTATCCGTAACTCCCATGAAAGTGGTGATGATGATCCTCTGCCCTCTTCTTCTTTACGAGTGTGTTGGGAAAGAGTGCCTTTGGGAATGTACTCAAAAACCAGTGCTTGTGTCTGTGGTTCCAAACAACAGCCTAAGAACCTCACCACATTTTTGTGGTCTATCTGAGAAGCAACCCCAACCTCTTTAATTACACGTGGACTGTAACTGATAGGTCTAGTAGTTTTGGACTTCTTTACCGCAATCCTTGTGCCATCTGGTAGATTTCCTTCGTAAACGGTGGAAGAGATTCCTTGACCAATGATATTATGGTAATTGTTTGTTGCCTCCTCAAGTTGTTTTGCACTAAATATTTTTGTCCCCAAAAAGTATTGCTTTCCGAATTCAAAGACCATATCCTGCACGTCACTAGCCTTGAGAACAAGGGCTTCAACATCACCTATTGTGATAGCAGACTTGGTTTCCGGTGCTTTGCGGGGAAATGAGGTCGACGGTAGCCTCCGTACAAGTTTTTCTCCACATACTTGTCCTGCACCTCGTTGCTGCAAATCACTGGAGCTATCTTTGCTTCTAATGCTTACAAGTCCTTCCACAATGTAGACCATCTTTTTTAGTCGTTTACCCTCTTCAATAATGATATCACCTTCAGTAAACTTCTTGGGCTTAAGACGCCGACAGATTTCTTTCAACACACTTTCATCCATGTTTTGAAACATTGGCACCTAGAATTAGAATTAATAAATAACATAATTATTATTCTATAATTCTATCTCTGCAGGTCTGGATCTTGATGTTTTTGTGATATTCATGTATGGTCCATCGTGTTCCGATTTCAAAATCTTGAAAGAACACAACAAAACCTTCAATTTATCTCATAGTGTTCTGATTTTATACCAACTTTATTGCTTTCATATGATCTTTTTTTTTTAAACTGACTTATTTTTGGTCTAACATGCCCCCCAAAGACATAAATTACTAGCTCCACCACTGTGTATGGAGCATCTGCTTGCATCCATGCATGTCGATTTTTCATAATGATCATCTACAAACATACAACCTTATCATATTATAGTTATTTCCTCTTTAGTATATATATATATATATATATATATATTTTTTTTTAATAACTAAAGGATGTGTGTTGGTATTTTGAAAGTTTCACAACTCCTCTGGGAGTGGATTTGTGTTGGTATATATGTAGATGGAAAGGCTACTACTTAATTAAAGTCATGGGTGAAGGAACTTACCTGCTTCAACCTAGTCATAGGCATATACTGTTTAATACGCATTTGAAGAGTCGAGGGAAGAATAGAGAAGATATAGTCCAAATCAGCATCCCTGTCTACTTCAACTTCTTGTCGCACCTTCACCATCATCTGCGACTTGATATCATTAATCAACCTTTTGGGGACGCCATTTTTAGATAACCACAACTCTGTCTCTGGATCTTTCTTTTCCATCTTTCGTTCCACTTTCATCTTGTGTCTATGGTCTTCTCTTCGTGCAGTATTCAACTGCATGTATGTCTATATATGCCAACAAGCAGCTCAGTCATTATTAACTAGGAATTAGTTATTTATATATCATCGCCAATCAAAAACGATACAAGAAACTCAAGCCTAACCTGCAAATTTCCAATGAGATATAAGAATAAAAGCAAGCCAATTATAGATATAAAAGCCGCAAACAGGTTTTCCCATCCATCGATACTAGGCTCCAGGTTTGAACCAAGAGAACTGCAAAAATGAAATGGTGAAATATATGATTGGAAGTAAGCAAATTCATCACCCACACCAAACAAAACAACACAAAAAAAAATTATGCAAACCTCAAATTTCGCAGGCCCCACCAAAAACAATTGGAGAACTTTTCAAAATAATTTGTTGAACCCAGTATACCAGATTGAAGGATTGTACCATATATACCAAAATCAAAACGCGTTGTATTCACTGGACTTATAGGGCATAAATCATTTAGAAATCTTATATTTCTAAATGTCTGATGCTCATGACAACCAAAAGTACTAGTGTCACATCCATTTTCTTTTCGACATGCATCATGCCAACAAATGGCAATTCGTTGGATAGCGAAAAAATACCATATGGCTCCAAGTACCTAAATAATAACAAGAAAATACCATTAGATTAGACTTAGAGATGATGATGAAAACATGAAGAAAATTTCTTTAACTTCACTCAAGTTTCCAACAACAACAAAAAATAAAAAAACTTCACTCAAGTTTAAAAAGAAAAAAAGAACTTCAGAAAATATTAATTAAATACTGCAAAATTTGCCGTATTTAGGTCACGTCACAACATTAGATTCTCATTACTAGAACGGTATCCTTATTTCATCAACTTATCTTCACCCTTTAAACATACTTATGCGAGTTTCTACCTATAGCAGTACAAGGGACTAGAGTTTTGAATCCCCCTTATAACAAAAAGAAAAAATAACATACACTAAGGATTCGAGGAAGAAATTAATGTTATGATGATATATTATGGTTTTTCGAAAATATAACTGAAGAATATTAAGTATATGTACTCTACTATAATATGGATCATTTTGACCCATGTACATTAATATTGTCATTCATCAAGGTTGGTTGAGTTAAGAACCTAGCCTTTTACCGAAAAAAAAAAAATCCGAACAAATAATGCCTTTCACCAAGATTAAATATTGTTACTTACATGACTAGCGAGGATGTACATAAAGAAATTCAAGACACCTTTAACCCATATGGCAGTCTCTCCGGTCCCTCCTTTAGGAGTCCTTTTAAGTTCCTTACATGATAAGTAGATACAAAGAACTCGTGGCACATATTGCAACAAAACAAAAAAGTTCATGATAGCCATCCTTTTTGTGCTCAAAGATCTCAAGTCCCTCATTTTTGAAAAGAAGATGAAGATTGCTACCTGGACAACATACATTAGTAATACAAACAATTAAATCAAATTATCAGGAGTAAAATTGTGAATTATTAATTAAGATATTTATTGTCAGTTTCATTTGTTATAACCTATTTGTGTTCAAATTTGTTATAACCCATTTCATATATTGCCTAGTGTAGGTAATTCGCAACCACAATATGTGGAGCATACATCTCATAATATTGTGGAGCACACTTCTTATGCTTTTATAAGAGGAAAATGCTAGGAATACCACATTTACCACTTTTTAAATCATACTTCTAATAAAATGAGACTTATTGTATTGGTGGTCTCCATCTCTATTAGAGAGATGGTTTACAAACGCGGTCTCCCTAACATGACCCTAATAAAGGCAGGAAGAAAAAAAAAAAAAAGGAGCAAATTGAATCTTATATGCAAAGACATAAGCAGAGAATGAGGAAACATTTAAAATACCAAAAAATGCCCTTAATTAATGTAAATATTAAGAATTGAGAGTATTAATTAAGTAAGCATAATATGGTTAATTTATACTTTTTCATATTTTTTTAAAAAACAAAACAAAACAAAATCAAAACATGTATCCTACTTTTATGGAAGACAACTAATTGGCACATGCGCCAAGAGGCTAGTATTAGTAATAAATAATGACACAAGCTTTTGGGGCTTTGTGTCTAATTGTTTTGAGAGCATTTTTACTCACAACTTTAACCCAAAGTGTATCTTAACTACTCTATCTATATGCATAATTATGATTCTATAAATACAAAGTAAAAATGAATTCTCTTACCTGTGGAAGCGGAAGAATGGCCATAATGTCAATTAAGATATTGTATGACCCCAAGATTGTCTTAGCAATTGTTGGCACAAAATATTTCCTCCAAAATCTTAATTTCGAGCAGTAAAGCCTAATACGACGATATAGATCCATGACATCAGAATAGTTGGGTGATGCATAAATTTGAAAAATAATGTCCAATATATAGAAAAGATCAGTGACTGATCTTAGAAGAAGAGCGGCAATCTTCAAGTTTCTGTCGTATAGCAGACACTTGATTTCATCCCTCATCATAGGAACGTAGAGAAACAATGGATCCAATAAAACAGCAAACAGACATGATGCTACAAATATCTTCTTCCACTTTTGAAGGAAGCACCCCTGAGGAGGAGGATCATGAGCTTCCTCCTCTTTTGGTGACCATTTCTTACTTGATCCATGTTCATCTTTCATGACTGAATTTTCCACTGTAGCCTCTGGTTTTGAATGACTACTGGAGAAAAACAAGAAAGAAAAATAAAAATAAAAATTGCGCCTATCAGCTCGTTTGAAGAGAATTAAAATTTGACTGTGGTTAGATTATTGCAACGCAATGACTTTACAAGAAATTACCTAATCAAATCCAATTAATAAAATAATCAGCCAAACAAGGGACTTTACTAAGCCCTCACTTCAAACTCTCATCACTTTGAAGAAGTGAAGTAGTCCCTCATTCAAACACAACTTTGTTGTCCTCAAAACAACAAAAGGTTCTGTTCTGTACGTTGTTTGATATAAGAAAGGAAAAAAAAAAAAAAATGGTGCATGCATGTTAAAGTTGTACGTATATTATATGCAAACTAACCTTGCAACTTTCTCTTTCGAGTTGTCTGCAACTGGAGTTCCTTCAGCTTTCTCTTCCATCTTCTCCAAAGCTATAACTACTTCACCGTTAGCCATACAAAACTCAAACCTTTTGTTTGTTTGTTTTTTTTTCTATTTACAGAAACTGAATCTGATCTTGGTAGTGGAATTTGCAAATGATGGAGCAAAACCCTTTTTAAATCTCAAAATTTCTACAACTGAAGTCAAGTTTATAATGGTAGATGTCTTCTTGGGGGCCCACGTGACCTATTTGTGTGGACTATTTTCTGCCACGTTTTGAGTCTTCTTGAATGCACCTGGGCTCCTCGATCGTTAAAAGGACAGATATTTTTTTGGCAGCAGGTGAGTGAGCACTTGTCTTAAATGGTATCAAATAATGCAGGTATGAAATCTTTTTTATTTTTCTGCCAAAATTATAAAGTGAAGAGGGGAAATTCACAAACACATAAATTATGAAACTTGAACTCATAACTATTTAGAAGCACAGTCAAAATTTGAGCCAATAACATCCCATTAATTGCAGGTATGAAATCAGGGAAAGTAAATTTCCAAAAAATAAAAAAAATGTGATGGCACTTGGCGAGTATTCTTTAAAGGAAAATGCTAAGGGCCTATTTGTTAACCATTTCAATTTTATTTTTTAGACTAGAATATAGAGGAAAATGAGAATGATGATGAGATTGAGAAAAAGAGTGAGAGAGAGAAGTAACAGAAGTGAAAACAAATACAAATACTTCCTCCTTCTTTTTTCTCTATATTATACTAACGCAAAACAATGCCATATTATTCTTCTATGTGCTTAATCTAATACTCACAGTACTACATCAAAGGGCACTTTACACAAAATGATTCCTTTATCTTAATATCCACTGCTATCTCAAACCAAACAATTAATGGAAATTCGGACCCGAAAAACCAAAAACCTAGTTTTGTTCTACTAGATAAATTTAATATAGTGACATACAGCTTGAAAATAATTGAGGTTTGGTATGGGTCGGGGTGGGCTCATGAGTAACATCCGGTCGTCTCTATTATTTGATGGGAAAATTCCATGCACATGGTAATGGTAGTAAGTGAAGTGATAGACAAAATGCTTTACTTTTTAAAAGCAAATAATAATATGATGACTACTTTGTTGACACTACGACCCCATTTGATGTGCATAATTGGATTTAATTATTTCTTTCTTTTTTTTGTTTTTATTGCGTTCATTTGTTTTTTGTTTTTTTTAAATTTTAAATGCTAAGGACTTGTTAATGGGATATTGTCCAGTTAAAAAGGGCATTGACTTACAAACTAAATATTTGAGGTTCGAATCTTCATAATATCATAGTTAAATGTGTGTATGAGAAATCTCTCTTCCTTATAATTTAAACTATCATTTATATTAAAGAAAAAATATCGAAGATTTAAATGACAAGCACAATATCATTATGCCCATAAAGGACATGAGCATGGGTTTACTCGAGTGGAATCAAGCTCAACAACCCTACACCCTGTCGTCCATGGGCCTGCAACAGTTACAAACTGAAGCCACAAAACCATCCCCAATGGAGCTGTTTTGAGCTCTAATGCTTGACGCTCAAAGAACCCAAGCAAGCCTGAAGAGGGCCTAGCAAAGACTTCTCCCATTCCAAAATAAAAAATTCAATGGCAGGAGAAGTACGCACTGCTGCTATTAGGGGTGAGAATCAATCTGGCCGAATTGATGAAATCGGTCAATTCAAATTTTAATTATCGGTTTGGTTTGATTTGGTTTTGATATAAAAAAAAATTCAAACGGTTTAAAAATCGAATCAGACTGTATATGTTTTAGTTTAGTGTGATTTTGAGCTTTTATAAACCAACTTAAACCAAACAAGACCATTTATCTATATATTTATGTTTTGNTTTACATGTATAATACTTAAATTANNTAATAACTATATATGAATATTTGAAATGAGCTAGTAGTTATTGAAATTTGAAGTTTNATGACATGTTGAGCTTTAGGATTTCATACNATAGAAAATGATTCAAGTATGGAGCAAGTTGTGAGTTTGTTGGTTGCAATTNGGCTAATAATGTTGAAAAAATGCAATAAAAAGGAGAATTGGGCTTAGGCCCAACCCGACTAAACCAAACCGTCTTAAATTGTTTGATTT
>NC_047651.1:20976379-20977394 GCF_902201215.1 Prunus dulcis | reverse complement strand
GTCGAGATTTTGAAGTGAAACAATTTTANTCCAGACTATGTCCACGCCTAGCTGTTATTGTTATTGATATCAACGGCCAGGAAGAAAGCTCTTTTGTTTGTTTTGCAAATCAATGGCTCCATTTTATTTATTTATTTAGACACTTTTTTCCTATAAATACCCAACTTATTTCACTCAAATTTCACACCACCAATTATTTCACTCAAATTTAAACACTTTTTTTTTTTTTCCCAATCTTATAAACAGTTTTGCAAATAATCATGAGCTTGCTATTACAGGTTTATGATCATGAGATATTTCCTTGACTTTTTACTGCTTGGGCGCCTAATCTACGAAAGTCCTTTGAATTAATCCTTGGTGGGAGTAGTGAATTTTCAAGTATTATGTGAATTAAATCCTTGGTGGTTATGCAGTTCATAAGAATCTGATGCAGTTCCACTTTGATACTCTGCCATAAATTTGCTCAATCCCCAAAAGCTCCACAAGAACTACTTCTTTCATGGAAGGCATTTCCTCATCTTCACACCTTAAACATCTTGTTGCCAGATGGGTATACCAGATTGAAGGATTGTACTATATATACCAAAATCAAAGAGCAATGTATTCATTGGACTTATAGGGCAAAAATCATTAAGAAATTTGATATTTCTGAATGTGTGATGCTCATTACAGCCGAAAGTACTATTTTCACATCCATTTTCTTTTCGACATATGTGTCATAACAATAAATGACCATTTGTTGAACAGCGAACAAATACCATATGACTCCAAATACCTAAATAATAACAAGTTAGATAATTAGATTAGACTAAGAGATGATGATGAAAATACAAAGAATATTTCATTTCTTGTATTTCAAAAACATAACTCAAGAATATTTAGTATATATGCCGACTCTATTGTGATATGGATAATTTTGCCCCATGTACATTTGCCATCCATCAAGGCTGATTGAGTTAAGAACCTAGTCTTTTACCAAATAATGTCATTCATCAAGATTAAATATTGATACTTA
>NC_047651.1:20968670-20976345 GCF_902201215.1 Prunus dulcis | reverse complement strand
AAAACATTTAACCTATATGGCAATCTCTCCAGTCTCTCCTTTANGAGTCCTTTTAAGTTCCTTAAATGATAAGTAGATGCGATGAACTCGTTACTAGAATCTAGATCAACAATTATTTGCTATATAAAATAATCTGTGACTTAGTGTTGACATATGATCAACCTTATCCCCAAGTCTTTTTTAGTCTTCCCTCCTACTAAAGCGTAGTGAATCAGGGGCGACTTCACTGTGAACAATAATTGTGGCTAAAATGACCCCTAGAGAAAAAATCAAAGATTGGTTGCTGACCCAAATGACCATTAAAAAACTAAAAGAATAGAGCTCACGTGTAACACGCAAATTGCTATTTAATTAAAACTTTCTACAAGGGGGAGTAAGAAAGAGGGGGAATTTGGACAAGGCTATTTCTTTCATGGAAGGCCTTTCCTCCCCTTCATCCCTTAAAACATCTTTTTGCCAGATGGGCCGCTTTGTTGGCTGTCTCAAAACTTTCTTCATCGACTGTTATTTGACCATCAAGAACTTTGATTCAAGCGATCCTCTTCCATTTATCCCATTTCATAATTGNCTAGTGTACGTAATATAAGACCAAATCCGCTTTGCATGAAAACAGGGAGATTGGTAAAACAAACAATTAATTCTAAGAAAGCCCTTCTCTTACCTGTTAAAGTTAAAGAAACTAATTAACCTTCCAACTTTCTTTTTCGAGTTCTCTGCAAGAAGAGTTGCCTCAGATTTCTCTTCCCCGTTCTCCACAACTAAAGCTATTTCGGAGTTAGACATATTTTGGACTCTTTTTTTTTTTTTGTATTTTGGTTGTATGTGTGTGCAGACACTCTTAATAATCTTGCAGCTACAACCCTGCACAATTTACAAATAATCCCCTTTGAAATTTATAGAACTGAATTCAGCACTAGGTTTGTCAAAAACAAAAAAACAAAAAAAATAAAAAATAAAAAAAAAAAAAAACCAGAAGAAGAAAAAGAAGAAAAGGTCAAGTTAGTGCGTTGACAATTGACCTAGTCGTTACTGACCAAAGCAAATTAGTTTATTATCAAGTTAAGTTTAAAAACTCTTCTCACGAGTAATTCTTTTTTTAGTATAAGCGATAGTCTAAATTATATAGAAGGAAAGTATCTCACACACTGTTCTTCTTATCTGCAGATTAAGGTCATTTCTCACTGAGTTAGACCCCATTAGCTTCCCACTAGTGATCCTAAAAACACGAATGAAAGACCAGAAAATTTGTAATTAACCAAGACCTCAACAATGACTCCCCCCCCNAAAAAAAAAAAAAAAAAAAAAAAAAACCTCATACGTAGTAGCATGCCAATTGTTATTTGACTAAAACTTCATAATTGCAATTGCATTTGAAAATCAAACAAATTTCTTGACTTTCATTTTAAAAACAATTTTATTTCAAATTTTTTTTTTGGTTACGAATTTTACTTCATTATTTTGGAAATTGATCTAGCGACATTTATTTTAAAAACAATTTATTGACCTCAACAATCATCACGGACTTGGCACTTAGAGCAAGTCCAACCAGGAGCTGAGCTAAAGGCTGCGGGGGGAAAAAAAAAAAATCGTTCCAGCGGTGAGCCCAAGCTCGGGCTGGGAGTGGGTCCCACCAACTCGGGCTAGCCCGAAGGCCAATTCAGCCCGAGGTGAAGCCCGCGGGTTGTGACGTCAGCGAGCTCGATCAAATTTTTTTTACCGTTGGCACGTGTGCAGTAAAAAAAATTTGAACCAGTGTGCGCTGACGTCAGCTCCAACGGAAAAAAGCCACGTGTCGCGCCCCCAGAGCTCTGATCAACTTCTCCGAATCCAATCCAAAGGCTGGCATTTTTTGGACAATAAAATTATGAAAAAAAATCGAAATTTTTTTTTAAAAATTCTAAAAAATTCTGATTTTTTTTTTTTTCTATAAATACCTATCAATACCCTTCACTTTCAATGCCAATCCTCATATATTTCATTATACTTATACTATTATTCACTCTTTACTCAACATTTTCCTCTTTTTCACCTTGTATTTTTATTTCATATTTTTATGACTTCTTCTATCGAAACCGGAGGGGCTTGGAGCACCATGGAAGATGTTTCCTTGTGTGAGGCTTGACTCCAAATTTGTCATTGTCCCGTGTCCGGCAATGAGATGAAAATTTTTCATATGTGGAAAAAAATTCATGCCGAATTTTGTGAAAAAATTCCGGAGTCTACTCGTACGGAGATGACATTATCTAGTAGGAGGAAAATTCTCAATAAAGAGTTGGGAAAATGGAGAGATGCCCTGGCAAAAGCGATGGATAACTATATAAGCGGGGAAAATCGTACTAACGAGGTAAGTATTTTATAATTTTTTGTTTTATTAAGTTTAATCTCCTAATATATATATTTTGTTAATATTTATTGCATTTTCAATATTTTGTTAATATTTCTTGCATTTTAAATATTTTGTTCGTATTTCTTGCATTTTCAATATTTTGTTAATATTTCTTACATTTTCAATATGTTGTTAATATTTCTTGCATTTCCATTTGTTTCTTAATTTTCTTGCACTTCTAATTTATTTGTAAGGTTAATTGCATTTCCATTATTATTATTTTTGTTACTTGCATATCCAATATATTTTAAATATTTATTGCATTTCTATTTTTTTGTTAAATAGATGATTCAAGCACAGATGTGGTTCGGTGCAACCGGGGGTGGCAAAAAAAGTTTCAACCACCATCATGAATGTTGGGACGTGGTGAAATATTGCAAACGCTTCATAATTATTCCGACGGGTCCCACCGTTATGTTAAACGAGATGCCACTCCGTGATTCAATGACATCGGATTCACCTCTCGATTCCCCTATGAGTCATGACTCACCCATCGAAAAGGAGCCGAGGCCTATTGGCCGAAAGGCAGCGAAGGCAAAGAAAGTGGGTAATTCAAGCAATAATAATTCAAAGTTTTTAGAGGAAATTGCAAGGCAAAACGGCATAAGAATTGAAATGGAGTAGAAATGCCAAGATAACGAATTGGCCCTTCAAGCTGAGTATGCACGGGAAATGGAGTATTTGCGCAAAAAAGATATGGACAATACGGATCGGGAAACCATGGCGATGGATACAAGTCATATGTCCCCTGAAACAAAATAATTTTGGAAGCTAGAACGAAGGGATGTTATGAGAAGAAGACTTTTNCGGGATGATGGGCCTAGCAACACGGATTGGTTAAATGATGGAAACCATTAAATTAGTTAGCATACCTTTTATGTATTTGTATTTTTCATGTTTTCTATTAAAGTTNTTGTAATTCATGTATTTTATTTTAGTAGTAGTAATTCTTAATGACTTGTATTAGATTTCTTTATTTAATAAACAAAGCATTCAATAAANTACCTTTTTATTCAACATATTCCATACTTCAAACAAAACAAAATAAAAATAAAAAAAACTACAAACAAGGCACAATAATAATAACAAACCACAATCAAACCATAATAAATAAAAATACAACACAACCTAACCATAACTAAATAAAACATAACCAAAGCATCTATGCTCCATCATTCATCTTCATTGCCTTTCACTGCCCATAGATGCTCCATCAAGTGAACTTGACGCATTTCATGAATATACGAAGATTGCATCTCCGTATATCGATCTATCATTCGGGTCATCAAATGACCATCCCTCACCAACGGTTCCAGCTCAAACGGTTCTCCACTTGGCCCCATGGGTCTTTCATATATCCGTGTCAAGGCCGTGTTCATTGGATCCGGTTCGTAGACCTCTAAAGCATCATAATCGTACTCATCCTCCACAATCATATTATGGAGGATGATGCAAGTCATCATAATACTTCTGAGGATCTCCTCATCAAACATACGGGCCGCACCTCGAATAATCAACCACCGAGCTTGAAGGATGCCAAAACACCTTTCGACATCTTTCATGTATCCTTCTTGATAGGTAGCAAATAATTTTTGCTTCTGGGATTGAGGATTCGGAATGAATTTGACAAAAGTGGTCCACCTCGGGTAGATGTCGTCAGCTAGGTAATACCCCGTCTGGTACACTGTATTGTTGACTTGATAGGTGATATTGGGGCCCTGGCCTCTCAATACATCGTTGAAGACCGGGGATTGACCCAGCACGTTGAGGTCATTTTGGGATCTTGCAACTCTAAAGAAGGCATGCCAAACCCATGTGTCGAAGCCAGCAACGGCTTCAAGGATGATACTTTTTTGGTCTTTTCTATTTCCGTAATCACCTTGCAAGGCAGTTGGGCAATTCTTCCATTGCCAGTGCATGCAGTCGATGCTACTAATCATTCATGGAAATCCTCGGGCTTCGATTTTTTGTAGAAGCCGTTGGAGGTCCCTGGGAGTAGGTCTACGTTGGTACTCCCTAATGTACACAGTTTCAACTGCTTGACAAAATCTTACCAAAGCCTCCAACGTAGTGGACTTCCCCATCTGGGCAATCTCATCCACCTGATCAGCAGATGCTCTATATGTAAGAACCCAAAACAAAATATCTTAAAAAGAATAAAATATCTCAAAAGTAAAGAAAATATCTTTTAGCAAAATGACCAAATTGCCCTCGCATATTTTAATGGGGGAAAATTTGACTTTTTGATCGAGAAAGAATTTGGGAATTTCGCTTACGCCATTGCTTAGAGCGCGGCGAAAGGAGTTCGTAGACACGGAGTAGGCCCGAATCGGAGCCGTAACGAAGAAGTTATGGTCTAAAAACCGCGAAGGGCAAAATGGTAATTTGGCCAAAAAGTCAGATTTTATACCCCCTCTCTCTTCTCCCCCTCACTTTCTCTCTCCTCCCTCTCTCTCCTTCGCGCGATTTGGGTCGTGCGACCCTTCGCCTTCCAAGGGACGGCCCGGCCACCACAGGCCGAGCCGATCTCCGCCGTTGGTACCTACGGGTCCGCCTTCGTGTCACCGTCACAACCTGACCGATCTCAACCCCGGGGCCGCCCTGAGTTGGCCGGAAAACCATGTTTTCCGACGGAGGTTCCTGCAAAGCCACCCGAACTTCCAGCTCGAAATTCTCCTTCGTTTCTCCACCAAATCGATCGAGTAAGGTATGGTTTCTCATCTATTTTTCGTGATCTAGCTGATGGGTATATGGGCTTCGATCGATTTTAGCGATAAGAGGTTCGATTCTCGACTTGAAGTTTGGCCGAAACTTCGGCCCTTCGAAACTACTATTTCTGGTCACTTTTTGGGGGTGGTCCAAGAACAAAAGTGACTCCAAATGAGGTGTTTTACCTAGGGTAGGAGTTTGGAGTCTTGGTTCCGAGATTTTTCGGCCACCCGAAATCGCTTTGGACACCCAAAGCTGCCCGCGCGTGCTGGAGCGCGTGGGCGAGGGTAGTGATGTAATTCTGTGCAGTTTTCTGACCCTCGTGTCGTCACGAGCGTGTGGGATTTCGCGGATCTCGATTCGGAGTCCGTTTGAACCCCGAACGGATTTTCCATATCGGGCGATCCGTGGGTGCAGTGTCATTAAATCGTCGGATCGCGCTGAATCTCGGATATGTCGGTCTACACTATATCGGGATCGTGTAGGATTCGACGGATTACGAACCGGAGTCCCGGATACTCCGGAATCGCGAACCCTGGGGCTAGGGTTTGGATTTTAAGCGATAACGCGATTTTGGCTAATCCGACCGTCAGTTTCGGACCAAAATCGCAGAACATGGTTTCTTCTCTGTAAGGAACCTTCAGAGGAACCCAGATTGGCCATCGGAGACTGTGGACCCACGGGGTCCCGGATTGGCCGATCTGGCAGCTTACCGTTTATTGAGGTTTCGGATCTCTTAAGGCCGATCTAACTGTCCAAAAAGCTAAGGTGAGCATAAGAGTAACCTGAAACGAGTGCACGTATTTCTAGGAGCCGGAGGCAGGGTGTTTAGTTGAAATTCTTTTTATTCAGCAGTTTATTAATTTAATCTTTATGGATAATCAGGCATCAGAGTTCCAGCCGATCAGCATGAGGAAGCTTCAAAGGGTCAAATTAGCTTGGACCATCCGTGAGTGGACCTTCTTTCATAAATCAGATTTCATGAATGACTTGATGTGCTTTTATATGAATTGATGTGCTTTTATATAAAATAGATTTTATAAATGATTTTATATAAATGAGTTTTATATTTGAGTTTATTTGAGTAAATTTCTTCATTCAGTCTTTGAGTAAGTTTTAATACGATTTTGAATATGAGCAGTACAGTAATAATTCTATAAGTCGGTGCTGCTTATTTACCAGTTACAGAAACAGAGTTTCAGTTAAGACCGCAGCACGACTTGAGTTTTACAGTTATTATTCAGATATTTCTTTTTACAAGGACTTTATTTTAAAACCACCTTGTACCCGTTTTTCTTTATGGTGATTACCCAGAGTCGGACCGATGTCTACGGACATCCAGTCTGATTATAGTTTAGTCAGTGCACTTGACTTGCCTCACGAGTTTCGGGGACGCTCGAACCGTGAGTGCCAGCATTTGCGGCTCGGCAGACTTGGTGTCCCGAGACCTGCCAGGATTGCGGCTCGGCTGACTTTATGTCCCCGAGACCAGCCAGGATTGCGGATCAGGCTGACTACTGTCCCCTGCACCCTGCCAGAGCGACTCGAGTTGACTTGGTGTCATCGAGGAATCTGCCGGCGGGACAGGCTGATCATAGTCCCCTGATTTCGCCAGTTTGCGGCTCGGGTAAGTCTGTGTGGCGCCCGAGACCTGCCAGGGAATTGACGGAAATGACAGGGGTACATACTGGTGGTATTTTCAAAGGATTCTGAGTTTCTTTATTAAATGTTGATTTTCAGCTATAATAAATCAGTTTTTCTGATTTTTCAGATATAGATCCCTTTATATTTGTTTAGTTATGAAAGATCTGAGTATAGAGTTTTTATACGCGTTGGATTTCAGTACTTTTATGAAAGCTTTGAATTCAGTGGTTTGTATGAAACTTTCAAGTTTGAATATGATTGATATAGAATGCCTTGAATTGACTACGCGTGATATAATAAGTAAGTATTCAGTTTTATTTAGCTAAATTTATTTTACCATGGGGGATATTATGTTTATGAGAATTGTTTTGAAGAACATTATTGTTGGTTTGGTCCACTCACATTTTCAACCTGTTTTTCGCCCCCAGGCCGTAGAAGGACGCGGGATCCACCACCGGGCCAATCATAGTTTCCGCGCCAAGGTAAAGTTTTGCAGAATCCTTGCAAGCTTGAAAACCCTAGAAAATGCTCTGATATCATGTTGAACATAAGGAACTGAGGTTGGAATCTGTTTGTTGACTTAGTCTGGCTGTTGGTAGGGTTTCTGTGATTGTTTGACAGGTGAAAATTTTGGGATAAGTCAAAAATACAGGGGAGACTCTGCCGAATTTTCGGCAGAAGTCTAAGGCAATTTTAAGAAAAAGTTGAAGTAAGAAGGGTAAAAAGGACATTTGTGCCGACATTCGCCAGGTGTCTGACACGCACAGGACTTGGCTCGAATTTCAAAGTGGAAATTGGGTCGGGTCCTGTCACTATACGCCAACATTCGTATAACAACTGTAAGCTTTTGCTTCAAAAGAAGCCCCAAAACCCCAGCAACATCACACTTTTGAACAAAGTATGCATCATAATTGCAAATATCATGCATGACTTTAT
>NC_047651.1:20968554-20968652 GCF_902201215.1 Prunus dulcis | reverse complement strand
ATTCTAAATCGCCTTCTAAAATCAACAACATCAGAGTACAAAGAAGTTGGGATAAAATAATCTTCCAAAAGATTCTTACCCCGAGAATGCCTATGTTC
>NC_047651.1:20968443-20968511 GCF_902201215.1 Prunus dulcis | reverse complement strand
CGACCTTGGTTCTCTTCATCATCTGCAAAGCCACTGCTATGATCNGTAAGATCCCACATCAACCAACG
>NC_047651.1:20967969-20968037 GCF_902201215.1 Prunus dulcis | reverse complement strand
TATAGCACGAGGCCTTTTGGGAGCTCACNNTGCTTCGGAATCGTGAGGAACTCTGAAGTTAAGAGAGT
>NC_047651.1:20964901-20967691 GCF_902201215.1 Prunus dulcis | reverse complement strand
AATTCTAAACTCTGAGAAATGAAAATATAGAAAGATGTGGTGTGAGAGGTATGAGCTGAGCCTNNNGTTTTATAGAAAATTTTGGCAAGATAGACATGCCACGTGGCTTGATTTGATTGGATGAAAATCTTATCTGAAATTTGAAATTCATCCGAAATTTGAACCCAAATTTGTATGAAATTTGAATTTTGAAATTCATCCAAAATTTGAACCCAAATTTATCTGAAATTTGAATTTTGAAATTCATCCGAAATTTGAACCCAAAAATTTATCTGAATTTTGAATTTTGAAATTCATCTGAAATTTGAACCAAAAAATCTTATCCGGAAATTTTATCCGATTATGAATAGTCTTGACACATAGGAACCCGGAAATCTTATCCGAAAATATTATCCAAATTAATTATTTTCATTAAAAAATTTGTGAAAAAAAAGAAAGAATAGTAATTTCCCTTAGCCATGATAATGAGTGGAAACACAAAATACTATTTGTAAGGGCAACCACTATTCATGTGAATAGTAACTGCCCTAGCTCCCTCCCTTGTCATAACTAAGAACAAATGGGTGAAATTGCTCTTACACACTGAAGCCTAAAAACCATGTCGAATGGACCTGTTTTGGGGCACCTAAGTTTCAAGCCCATTGACGAAAAAAAACCCAAAACCCAAGCGAGCCCCAGGAGAAAGCCAAGCACCCACGTGATGGACCTATTTTTAGTTGGAATGTTCATAGAAAAAACTTAATATAATATAATATATATATACACACAAAGGTAATGTCTCAAATAGTCAAACATTCAAAATTCTAAAATAATACCGGAGATTAGCTTGATTTACAAACCAATGTTGTCGCAAGTAGGCGACAAACATATGTTAGTCATCTATAAGTAACAAATGTACCTTTACCTTTCCTTTTTTGGTTACAAAGTGGTTGTTTCCTTTTGGGAGATCAAGAGAAGCTAGCGTCTCCACCTTGCTCTGCCCTAAGATTGCGCAATATTCCCTCAAGCTCCGCGACTACTTCTTTCATGGAAGGCATTTCCTCCTTTTCATACCTTAAACATCTAGTTGCCAGATGGGCCACTTTTTTGGCTGTCTCAAAATCTCCGTCCTTCACTATTATTTTACCATCGAGAATTTCATTCAAGCGATCCTCTTCCACTAGTGATAGAAATAAGCTTACCAGCTTCGTCAAGTCACGATCCCCTGATGAAGAAATTGCATTTGGATCGGTTAGTAGCTCTGCTAGGACAACTCCAATGCCATAGACGTCAAGCTTTTCTATTAGTGTCTTTGATTCAGGGTCGAAGCATCCTTGCCTTATAGATGACAATGAATACCGGCTATCATTGGGCACAAATCTAAGTCCAAAGCTGCACAACTTTGCCGTGCAATTATCATCCAAAAGTATACTTGTTGTCGACACAAAAGAGGGTAAGATTGGCGTGGTAGTTAATGAGCGTAAGTAAGCTAGGGCTCCTGCGGTTTCAGATGCTATCTTCATTCGTAACTCCAATGAAAGTGGTTTGCCTTCTTCTCCTTCTTCTCCATGAATGCGTTGAAAAAGAGTACAGGCATTCGGAATGTACTCAGAAACCAGTGCAATTGTTTGTCCTTCCAAACAGCAACCTAAGAGCCTCACCAAATTTTTGTGGTTGGTACGAGAAGCAACAGCCACCAGTTTAACCAAATATGGATAATCATCATGGGAACAATTTACTGTGTACCTCGTTACCTCAACCTCTGTTTTATCTGCTAGCACCCCTTTGTAAACTCTTGTAGAGACTCCTCTAGAGGTAATTGTTTGTTGCCTTCTGATAAATCTACTTACATGGTAAGTGTCTGTTGCCTTCTCCACTTCTTTTACACTGAACATTTTACATGTAATCATCCCAAAGAAATATTCCCTTCCGAATTCAGAGACCACACTGTCTAAGTCTGTAGCCGTGAGAGCAAGGGCTACAACATCACTTCCTGCCGTAGCAGACAACGTTGCCGACGGTAATACGTGGGGAAATGAGTTCGACAATGGCCAACGTAGAAGTTCTTCTCCATATACTTCTCTTGCACCTCGTTGCAAGTTATTAGAACCATCTCTTTCTTCAATGTTTACAAATCCGTTCACAATGTAGAGCATCATTTCAAGTGGTCCACCCTCTTGAGTAATGGTACCGTTTTTAGCATACCTCTTTGGCTTAAGATACCGACAGATTGCTTTCAACACTTTTTCATCCATGTCTTTAAATATTTGCACCTTAGAATAATTAAAAAAATACATTATTAAAGAGAGAAATTAAAAATCTTATACATAATTATTAGTCTCCCTAAAAAAAAAGAAGAACAGTTCTAGGATGGATGAGAATTCATTAATTCTCGGAAGAATTAAAGTATTGAGATTATATATATATATATATGGAAAGGCTTTGAAAGTGATGGATTTGGAGGAACTTACTTGAGTCAACCTAGTGATAGGGATACCACTTCTAATACTGCTTTGAATGTCCTTGGGAAGAGTAGAGAGGATATAGTTCAAATCAGCATCCCTGTCTTCTTCAAGTTCTTGTCGAACCTTCTCCATGATCAGCAATTTCATATCCTCCTTCNACCTTTCGGGGATGCAAAATAACCACAGCTCTATCTCTTGACCTTTCTCTTTCATCTTCTGTTCCACTCTCCTCTTGTGTCTATGGGTCTCTATTCTTGTGGTATCAAACTGCAGGTATGCCTGTATATGCCACAACAAGGCAGCTCTGTCATTAGCTAGGAATTAGTGATCAAAATAAAAATTAGCC
>NC_047651.1:20963242-20964883 GCF_902201215.1 Prunus dulcis | reverse complement strand
TTTAATTTTTTTGAAAAAAATATAAGACTCAACCCTAACCTGCAAATTTCCAATGAGATATAAGAATAAAAGCAAGCCAATAATAGATATAAAAGCCGCGAAGAGGTTTTCCCATCCATTGATACTAGGCTCGAGGTTTGAACCAAAAGAACTGCAGAAATGAGATTATTAAATATATTTAATACAAAATTGAAAATTTGCTTTTCATTCAACAAATGCTTCTAAAGAAAATAGGCATTGCCCAAAAGTTTCAAATTATAAATTCAATGATTCAAAATAAGCAAATCAATCTCCGACCAAACAAACAATAAAAATACACAAACCTCAAATTTTGCAGGCCCCACCAAAAACAATTGGAGAGCTTTTCGAAATAATTTGTTGACCCCGTTATACCAGATTGAAGGACTGTAATATATATACCAAAATCGAAGAGCGTTGTATTCATCGGTCTTACAGGGCACAAATAATTTAGAAATGTCATATTTCTAAATGTGTGATGGTCATGACATCCAAAGGTAGTAGTGTTACATCCATTTACTTTTCGACATGCATTATGCCAACAAATGCCCATTCGTTGAATAGCAAAAAAGTACCATATGGCACCAAGTACCTAGAAAATATCAAGTTAATTAATTAGAATTACGAAAATATAAATAAAAATAATAATTTCACTCGAGTAAGGAAATTACAAGTTAAAAAAAATAAAATAAAATAAAATATACTGAATAAATGTTGTCAAATTTGAGAGGACTCACGTCCCAACATTAGATTCTCATGATAGCGTGTGATAATACTTACGCCTAAGACTAGAAGTTGATTCCTCCCTTGTAACAAAAAGAAAGGGAAAAAAACGTACACTAACTTGAAAGAAGAACTTAATGTTATGACACATTCTTGTTTCTGCAAATATAAGTCAGGAATATGTAGTATATCTATCGTTTTGCCCCATTGTTCATCATATTCACCCTTCATAAAGATCGATTGATTTAAGACTACTTTTAGCAAGAAATCCAACCAAACAATTAATGCTACATCAAGCAAGTAAGTGCTATGAAATTAAAATAAATTACGATAAAATATTGAAACTTACATGACTAGCAATGATGTACATAAACCAAACAATGCTACATAAGCCTTTTATTTATCTAAATCAAGCAAGCGTCGCATGAATTTAAAATAAATTATGATAAAATATTGAAACTTACATGACTAGCAATGACGTACATAAGGAGATTGAAGACACATTTAACCCATTTGGCAGTCTCTCCATTCTGTTTTTTTGGAGTCCTTTTAAGTTCCTTACATGATAAGTAGATGCGAAACACTCGTGGCACATATTGCAACAAAATAAAAAGATTCATGATAACCATCCTTATTGTGTTGAAAGATTTCAAGTCCCTCAGTTCTGGAAAGAAAATGAGAATTGCAACCTGGACAACATACATTAATAATACAAACAATTAAAATCTAATTATCATGAGTAAAGTACTGAATCATTAGTTAAGATATATAAAACACATGCACATTTCTTATGCTTTTATAATAAATATAAGGGTTAACTCTTTATTTGCCCCCGAACTTGTACATAACTTTCGATTTACCCCTTATTTTTCTAAGGATATCAACTTTTTTTTTCCTCCA
>NC_047651.1:20955093-20963228 GCF_902201215.1 Prunus dulcis | reverse complement strand
AAACTGTGAACATTTCATCCAATTTGCCATTAAATATGAGGGCAAAATGGTCATTTCGAATGTTAAAAATAAATAAAAAACTGAAAATTGAATCTCTCTCTCTCTCTCTCTCTCTCTCTCTCTCTCTCTGGAAAAAAAGAAGTTCATATTCTTAATTTTCTAAAAATATATATATATATAAGGAGTAAAACGAAAATTAGGTATAAGTTCAGAAGGTAAATCAACAGCTAAACCTAAATATAATAAGATCAAATTCGCTTTGCATGATAAACAAAAATAGGGAGATTGGTAAAACAAGCAATTAATTCCGACAAAGGGATTCTATTACCTGAGGAAGCGGAAGAATAGCCAAAATATCAATTAAGATATTACATGACTCCCCGATTATCTTAGCTATTTTTGGCACAATATGTTCCCGACAAAAATTGATTTTTGAGTAGTCGGAGTACTGTTTGCCTCGATATTCATTAATTAAACCTGAAAAGTAATCAGATCTATAAATTTGAAAAATGATGTCAAATATATAGAAAAGATCTGTGACTGATCTCAAAAGAAGAGCAGCAATCTTCAAGTTTTTGTCAGACTGCAGGCACTTGATATCATCTTTCATCATAGGAACATAGAGAAACAATGGATCCAGTAAAATAGCAAGCAGACATGATGCTACAAATATCTTCTTCCACTTCTGAAGGATTGGCTCTTCAGGATCATGACTTTCCTCTCTTGAAGGAAAGACCCACCAGTTTCTACTTGATCCATCTTCATCTTTCACGGCTGAATTTTCCACTGTAGCCTCTGAGTTTGAATCACGATTACTGGAGAACCAAAAAATATAAATAAAAAAATATATATATATAGCCATAGATATAAGTCATGCGTTTGATACAAAATATTAATTAATATTAAGGGAAGAAGAAAATGCATATGTAGTTTTAAGTTAAAGAAACCAAACCGTGCAGGTGCAGCAGCTTTCTCTTCCGACTTCTCCACAACTACTTCAGCCACATATTCTTTGGCCATAGCTCCAACTTTTCCGGCTACAGCAAGAAGAAATCCTCTTCAAGAGAATTATTAATAGACGTGAATTCTTTGTTTTTGTGTTTTTTTTTTGGCAACAAATACAAATACTTGTGCAATAATTCTAATGCAGAAACTCAGTTGGTGGGTGAAAAGTTGGTTGTCATAATTCAAAAGCAACTTTCAATACTGGGCTTGGAATTGGCAAAGAAAAGAAGAGGAAAAATGAATTGACCTATGTAGACTTTTTATAGTCTTTGTCCCNACGTCCTTTTCTTTTTAAGATCAAATTTAGTTTATTTGCCCACTTTAAATTAAAACTCTTCCTATACATGCATATTAATACCAAGACATCCTAGTAGAAGCACAAAACAAACTTATAGGCTTTCATTTTGAAAGCAATTTTACGGTAAATAATGACATTCCCGTGAGACACAAGTTGAAATGACTTGCCTTTTACAGTTCAAGAATACCCCTAAACTCAAGGGCCAATCATTCCAAGCTTTATCTTATCCACATCCACTATACCACTGCTATCACAAACCTGCAATTTTAAGAGTAGTGTGGTGTGGAACATAATATCATATAGCGGGCGAACATAGTGAGAGCATCTCCATCCAATTAATGGTGGGGTGTAAAGGGAGGTGCATGTCAGATTTACACCTGGATCTGCCGGCAACACCTTCAATGCAGAGATGTAAATGGTGGTAAATTTAGAGAACTGGCCGGAGATGCAAAAAAATATAAAGAAAATGTGTTTACCGGGTATGTGCAGTGCAGGAGTTGGCCCCGCTTGTGGAAGTGGAAGGAGAGAGAGGCTGCTAAAGTTTGGGGAATCCCAGCGGAGACGCGTGCCTCACGCGCAGGTAGAATTTAGTCGCCCAAAAATCAGTTGATGGGCCCCGTATGAGTAGTAGTAATCTAGTGCTAAATAATTCGAAAACGAATCTACGGCTGACAATTCATCCTAAAGTCATTTCAATTTGTGGGGCAAGTGTCTATGAAATAAAGTGATGTTTTTGGAATCTACCTTGGGATTAATTGCACTTTATGATCCAANGGTTCATATTTAATGAATTCCCTTCTTTTTGGAATTTCAAAACTTTTAGATTCATTTCTTTGGAAAAAAAATATGCAAACCTAACACAACAAAAATTAATACAAAACGAAATATGTAGGCTTAAATTATGTAAAGAGGAAGGCTAAACACAACTTGCCATTTGAACATCATCAACATGATTTTCACATGCCATATATATACACATGGAAAAGCTACTTGGATTTCTATCAAATAAGTTCAATATAAAACTGTAGAATATATATTTTGGATAATATAACTGTAAAATGTGTAATTCTGCATATATACATCTTTTATTATGAAAGTTCAAATCCTTTATATGATTTGTTTATAACTTCTTTTGACATGCCTAAAAATGCTATTAGACAATTAAAAACAAAATTTGAAAGCTTTTTGCAAGAAATTTAAAAGGAGAAGCATATGCTAACTGCTCTTTCACGAATACAAGCATAAGTGATTTTTACAGAAATGATCCCAAAAATGTTGTTATTCAGCTACCCTTGAATATGCAGTATAGATATGGCAGATTAGCAAGACTTAGGCCATCAACTGGTGGGGGGCTGAAAGTGCTCTCACTGAAATGCTCACAGTAAAAAACGGCTACCGCACACAAGTCAATGGCCATGAGAAGGTGGGCTTCCACATCATTGACGGCCAGAAAAGCACTGGTGGAAAGGGGGTAACAAGGAAGGAAACAAAGAAACCTTTACCCAATCCAGAAGTTCTTCTCCATAGAAATGCCTTGTTTCAAGCAACCTACTAGAAACTTCATTGCTGCTACTGCTACCTTCAACCTTTACAACTCCGTCCGCGATCAACAACATCATTCAAAGTGGTTCATTCTCTTTTATGATGTAGCTATTTGCAGCATATTTCTTAAGTATCAGATGCTTGGACATTGCTTTTTACACTTCTTCATCCATAGACTGAAGCTTTGGCACCTATACATTAATTAAACACATTAAATTTAACTATACAATTGTTTACACCATAATCAACCGAGCATATCCAGTTTCAAAGCGACTAGCACCAAGGCAGACACGTCTTCTCTCCCGCCGAAGGAAGACACTCTTCCAAGGTGCCAGATACCTGCCGAAGCTCCCAACTGCCGAATCTAATCTCCAAGACACATGTCACCACCACAGCGACTTGCACAAAGTCCTACATCGAAACTTTGTGCAAAGTTCCCATTTTCACTTCCCTATAAATAGAGAACAGTACCCAAGTAAAAAGGGTAACTACTTTCTCACGTTTACTGTTACTCTCCTAAAGTTATCACTTATAGCTGACTTAAGTATCGGAAAGCCTTCGGCCAACACCACACCAGTGTCCGAAGCTTAACGACTGCTTCTCCCACTTTGTCTTCTGCAGGTTCTCCTCTTACCGAAGGTCCTAGCCTTCTTCCCTGCTGAAGACTCTACACATCTCATCACTAAGTTGGACTCTCTTTTCTGGATCCATCTCTGGACTGGGCTTCTCATTTGTTATCTTTATATTTGGGTCTAATCCCCTTGTACAAATGTAAACAAACATTATCATAATGAGAACATCTTTCTCTGTGGACGTAGCCCATCATTCGGGTGAACCACGTATATCTTGTCTTCTATACGTTTATCGCTTGCCCAAATCCTCACACACTTGGTGAAGGTCCTCACCTTCATCCATCATCCATCACACCTCATCACTAAGTTGGAGTCAATCTTGGCCGAACCATTTTGAGCATCAACAACCATGAAAAGGAAAAATAGAAGATAAAATCTGAAGACTTACTGCCTTGTGCTTTTTCCACACCATACAAGAATTGATATAGGTTTGAAGTCTCAATGGAAGAATGGAGAGGATCTTCTCCACGTCGACATCCCTGTCTTGCTCAAGTTCTTGCTTGACCTTTTTCATGATCTTCGACTTTAACCTATCCTTGGCACTTCCAGGGATGATGACATTCTTGCTATCTCGGTTTCTTTCTTGTCCAACTTGTTTTCAAATTTAATCTTGCGTGCCGCTACTCTTGCAGCTCTGACTGCATGTATGTCTATTAATCCAAAACAACAGCTAATTAAGGCTCAGTTCATTATCGAGGAGATTAAGCTTAAAGACAAGTTTTTAGCACCAACCTGCAAATTTCCAGTAAGATATAAAAATAGTAGCAAGCCAATTACAGAAATAAAAGCCGCATAGAGGTTTTCCCATGTACTACTACGCTGGAGGTTTGAGCCAAGAGAACTGAAAAAATGAAAAGGAGCAAATATAAGAGACAAATTTGGACGTAAGATCAAGGGATTTCGTATGTACAAACCTCAAATTGCGCAGACCCCACCAAAAACAGTTGGAGAACTTTTGTGGATAATTTGTTGACTCCGATATACCAGATTGAAGGACATCAACAAATATACCAAAATCAAAGAGCGGTGCATATTTGGTGAATTTATTGGGCATAAGTCATTTAAGTGTGGTATTTCTGAACTGATTATCCTCGCAGACAAAATTAGTACTAGATTCACATCTATTGCCTGTTTGACATGCAATTTTCCAGCAAGTTGTCATTCGTTGAATAGCAAAAAAGTACCAAAAGGCCCCGATTACCTGAAGAATCAACAAGTCAGTTAATTAAATTGAACTGTAAAGAAAATTCTAAAAAAAGGTGAAAAAAATGGTAATTAAGCTGTCAAATTTCTTAATTGTCGTCATGATGAGTTTTCGTCATTCATCAAGTTGGTTCATTTATATAAGAACATAAGCTACCAATAAATCAAACAAAAAGAATTAATAAAGATTATGATGAGAGTAAAACTTACATGACTAGAAATGATGTACAAAAGGAAATTGAGTACACATTTAACCCATACCTTAATATTTTCAGATGGACTCTCTGTAAGTTCCTTACATAAGAAGTAAAGTTGAAGCACCCGTGTCACGTATTGCAACATAGCAAGGGAGTTCATAAGCTCCTTTGCGTTCAGAGATCCCCTCCCTTTAGAAAAGAAAATGAGAATTACTACCTGGGGACGATACCAGCAGTCAATTCAAATTACCGTAAGGAAAATTAAATCAATTAAGATATATATATATATATATATATATATATATAGAGAGAGAGAGAGAGAGAGAGAGAGAGAGAGAGAGAGAGAGAGAGATTACCTGTGGGAGTGGAAGAATAGCTAAAATGTCAATTAGTATGTATGAACGCCAAATCGTCTGAACTATTGTTGGAGGAAAAAGAAAGTTCCATAAGAATTTAAAGTTGGAGTAGTTTCTGAAATGAAATTAATAATCAACTGAAGTGAAAAGTTCTCACATTTATAATATTAAACAATAATGTCGACAAAGTAAGACAAATCTGTGACAGATCGTAGGGCTAAAGCCGTCTTGCTCAACCTTTTGTCCATCTGTATGCACTTCATGTCCTCCTTGATGATGGGAATGTAGAGGAACAGTGGATCCAGTAAAACAGCAAACACACATGATATTACAAATATCTTTCTCCACTTTGGATAAATCCAGTGGAACGGCAATTCCATAAGTAAAAAAATCGCCTCTATTGCTCCCGTTATAAGAGCAAAAATAGGTACAAGAAATCCCACTATTATACAGCATCCAGCACAAAGGATTTGCTCTGTTGTTTCTTTTCTCCTTTTCATCATTGATGATGTGCTCTTTGAATTTGAATCTGAATTTCTGGAAGACAATACAAAGCAATGTTTCATTGGAACAGCCACTGAACATACAAATTCATTGTTCGATCGATCTATATAGTCGAAGTATCGATAGTATCAATATATATATATATATATATATATATATATCAATGATGTGCATTTACAAAAACAAAAAAAAAAAAATTGTAGACATTTTTTTTTATATATATGTAGAGGAAAAAAATTAAAATGGTGTTAGAGAAATTAAAGAACTAACCTTGCAATACCTTGCTCTACATCCGGGTTTTCCACAAGTGAAGTTACTTCAGTTTTCTCTTCCGATTTCTCCACAAGTGGAATTAATTCAGCTTTTTCTTTGGATTTCTCCACAAGTGAAGTTACTTCAGCATTCTCTTCTGGGTTCTCCACAACTAAAGTTACTTCAGGGATAGCCATAACTCAAACTTATTTACTAATAGACCTGAATTCCTGTTTTTGTTCAAGGATATAACCAAAAATAGGACTCAGGAGGGTTTCTACAATAGAGCATGAATTCGGGGGCTTCAGGTTTAGGCTCGGGAATTTGCAAATGAAGATGCACCAAATCCCCCTTAATTTAAGACCAAATCTGGAAAGAACTCAATTCAAGTTGAAGTATGGTAAACACATTTGTAGGCCTAGTAGGCGATTAGACTAGATTTTATCATGTACGCTTAAATAATATAAATGAAGATTTCATATTGAAAAGTTATGAATCTTTAAATTGCGGTGATTAATAATATTCTTAAAGTCTTTCTTTATTATTATTGTCTCAAGTCTTTCTCTAATCATAATTAGTCTTGTCTCAAGTCTTCCTCTAATAATATTCATGTCTTTGAGAAATTTTTGCCAAAATAAAGAAAGACTAATCTCGATCTGGCAATCTCGCTGGCCATGTGAACTAATTAGAGCCATTAATTATCTTTGTGCTTGGGCTTGACGTTGCTTCTCTTTACCAAAAAAATAAAGACTTTGATCCTTTGCTTATTGATATATGTTATTACCAAGTGGGCTTATAGGGCAAAGCATTAGTGTAATTTTACACCAAGTGAGATATGTTCCCCTGCATATGAAGGAAATAATTGATAGACGAAACATTGGAGCAGACAGTTAAGTACAGAGAGAAGAAGAAGGCATTTCCCAGTGAAGCCATGAGCCATGCCAGTGTTCTTCCCTGGATATGCCTCTATTCAGGTTAGCATGCTTTTCTTTCCTCATAACTAACTAAGCAGTAATTAATAAATTAAACGGATACCATTAATTCTTCTTGCTTTTTAGGAGGAACTAAGAGGTGCTTATTTTGCAGCTCTAGCTAATTTTGTGGGATTACTGGGTTGTAATTTTGCGTCTCTTGCGAGACATCGCTGATCAGTCCAAGGCTTCAAACCCCGGCAACATTGGAACGTGCTTAAATTTACCTGGAAATTACATCAAAGAACATGACTCCTCTGAAAATTTCACTGGGTACGTATATATGTTCTAGCTACTTAACGCATAAATAAATTGTTAAAAAAAGCCTCAAATGTTTGTGGCCGGTTTTCAATTACGTGCAGGTTTCAGTATAAGCTTCTTTGTTTTGCTGGTTGGACTGCTTTTGAGACATTGCACAGCCCTGAAAATATAAGGGTATGTAAAAGAAATAAAAGATTACTTTGCAAATGCGCAATTAGAAAAGGAATTGGTTAAATATAATGGATCTATTAAGTTAGCAATCAGAAAGTTTACTGAAAAAGAACTGGAAGAGGCCACATCCAATTACGATGACGGCAGAATCATTGCTACGGAGAGAATGGAAAAGTGTATAAAGGAATTCTACCAGATGAGAGAGTGGTTGCCGTAAAGAAGTTCAAGTCCGAAGAATCTACCCGTTACAAGTTTGTTAAAGACGTGCGTTTTCTTTCTCCGATGATCGGATCAACCACAGGCATGTGGTGAGGCTCTTAGGTTACTGTATAGATTCGAGACAACAAACCTTAGTTTACGATTTCATCAACAATGACACTCCTTACAAGCACATTCATGAAGAAAACGGTGGATCGTCAACACTCTCATTCGAATTACGAATGAAGATAGCAGCAGAAATTGCAGCTGCGCTAGCATACATGCACTCTGTTAAAATGTAAACTGTCTAGCTAATTTCAGATTAGTTACCAAGTTTTAGATCAGTTTATATTTAATCTGTTTTCAGTCCTATGTTAGCTGTGTGCCTTGTGCTTATATGCCAGGCTCATATCTTAAGTCTGTTATGATTTCCCAGCTGTTAGGACAGCTGTGTAATGCCATGTGTCATACTCACATTGGCCTACTTTTGCAATCCGTTAGATTTGAATCTAAGGCTGTAAGAGAGATCATGTAATTGTCATGAG
>NC_047651.1:20937279-20955083 GCF_902201215.1 Prunus dulcis | reverse complement strand
GGCTTAGGCGCGAGCCGATCCTCGCTTTCTTGTCTGGCTGGTTAGGATCGAGGGGTACTAACTCAACGTCTTCCTCAGGCTTCCAACCTTCTTCAAGGGAGCCTTCCGGGCGGATTCCCTCTTCTCGATCCTTCTTGTTTGGATTCTGGCACGAGCCGATCTGCGCTTCTTTGTCTGGCTGGCCAAGATCAGGGGGTACTAACTCGATGTCATCCTCTGGCTTCCAACCCTTTTCAGGGGAGTCTTCCGGGCGGATTCCCTCGCCTTGATCTTGGCTCATTAATTGCTATTGTGGGGTAACAGCTCCCTTCTCGCTCGAGCTTGCTTGGCTCAAAAATTTCAGTTGGCTTCAGCTATCATATATACCCAATGTGGGAGTAAATTTCCCCCAAAAGAATATCCGCCAAAGATTCATTCGTCTTCTCTGCCTCTCTTTCTCCCTGCAAAACAGATCGGAGTAAAAGACCACACCCGGGGGGTGTTGGCCAAAGGCCCTCCGATGCCTAAGTTAGGTAGGGTAATTTCAAGGAAAACCGGGTGGCCGGAGCCGTGTGTGGTGGCCGGAGCCTTGTGTGAGAGAGAGAAAGAGAGGGGGTTGCTAGGGTTTTTAAGAAATAATTTATGCAGAGTTTCAGTAGGAATTCTGACGTACCTCAACCATTGTGTGTGGCTATGCTTTTATAGAGGTCTCGGAGGCTAGGGTTTCAGAGGAATAATTCCGAAGATGGAAGGGAATTATTCCTCCCCATTTTGGAATTGATTTGATTAATTAGGGATTTGATTAATTAGGGAAAATCAAATCCCTAATTGTGGTAGGTATCAATCAATCCTGATTCAATTTAGGCAATTCCTCATTTAATTGGGGATCGTGGTAATTAACCAAATCAAATCTCAAACTAATTAGGTAACGTTCAATTTAATTGGATAATTCCCAATTAAATTGAGTAACTCCTAATTAGATTGATTGATTCCCAATTTGGTCAAATAATCCCCAAACGGTAGGAATTATTTGACCTAGGGTTTGATTTAATTAGGTTCCCACACCCAACAAATATTGTAGTGACTTTAACTTTCTTCAGTGGAGACAAACGATTTTGGGCTTATGCACCCATTGCAAAGAAATTAAATAAACCTAGGTAGACAAGTGTGAGAATATGAAAGTAAAGAGTCCCGCATTGGAAAGTTAAGAAACCTAGCAAGGACTTCTAAGGAGTTGAGTTACTCCCTCCATTGCCAATTGATTTTGGGTGGGACCTCAACTTCCTTTAACAAGGCTACTTTAATTTCTGCAAAAAATGTTGCTTTTGTCAACAACTTAGAAAAGAACAGTGAAATACATGTTCCAAGTCCCCAACCGTAGTAGTGGCAGCAGAAGCAGAACTTGAGGTATCCATCGTCTGCTTGTTATACGGTAGAATTTTTGGTGCATTATTAATGCAACAGAAAAAACAGGAAAAGGATTTATTTACATGAGCTGGTTCAATATGTGATTAGTGCAGAGTAGGAGGCAAATTTACCAAGGTCTATAGGCAGTTAGACCTGACACTGTCCGGTGAGGTGGGGGAGGTGCTGATGCGCAGTTAAACCCAACGAGGTCAGGTGGGGGGCGCTTCCTCTTACGGAAATGGTCCCGGAAAAGACTGACTACATCACACAAGTCGCTGGCCAGGAGAACACGGGCTTTGACATCTTTGGTGGCCTTGGCGCTACTGGTCGACAAGGGTAATAAGTTAGGAAATACAGCAATTGTTGCCCAATCTACAAGTTCTTCTCCAAAGAAATCTCCTGCTTTAAGCTGCGCAGAAGAACGATCCGTAGTCCTACTACTTTCAATCTTTACAACTCCTTCTATGATGAAGAACATCTTATCAATCGGTTCATTCTCCTTAATAATATCGGTCTTTGCAGCATATTTCAGAGTCTTAGAATGCGTCCAGATCGCTTTCAATACTTGTTCGTCCAGTGAGTCAAGCTTTGGAACCTGCGTAAATTAATTCAATAGTTATATACATATATGCATGTAAGAAAAGATAATGGTAGGAAAATTAATTTAATTTAGCAACGTAGCATGCATCACATAGGAACTTACTTTCTGTAACTTTTTCCACATCATATGGGAATTGAGATAGCTTTGAAGTTCAGAGGGAAGAATAGAGAGGATCTCCTCCACGTCACCACCCCTGAGTTCCTCAAGTTCGTGTTTCACCGTTCTCATGATCTGTGACTTTACCTTATCCTTCTCATTTTGAGGGATGTTGACATTCTCAGATAACCAGAATGCTATCTCTCTATCTTTCTCTTTCAACCTCCGTTCCGTTTTCATCTCTTGATTAACACGTTCTTTACGTGCCTCTTCTCTTGCAGCGTCGAACTGCATGTACATCTATTAATCCAAAACAACGTAGCTACGTTCAGTTCGTGAGTATTTATTCTAATATCTATAAGTAACTTTAATTACCACTAGCTAATAATGTATAATGTATATATAATATTGTTGTATGAGGGTAATGAACTGAACCTAGAAGTTAGAGTTTTAGGCTTGTTCAGCTAGGAAAGAAAACATATTAGAGTGGACCTTAGGCTATGATGAACTATAGGAGATGAAATTTTTCGGAAAAAGCAATCTTCACAGCTTGCCTTAGGTGTGGCAGTCGCACCACCATGTAACCTTACTAATTCATTCATATTGTGACATGTCAATTAGTATTACCACATAACAGTGACCATATATATATATATATATAACACTAAAATATTTCTCCTCCTTTTGACAAAGTAACTAGCAATAAATGATTCAGACCAAAGTGAAAAATGGCAATGAGTGATTTGTCCCTCCTAATTAAAAAAGCAGGTATAAAGACTAATTCAAGAAAAGTTTAGATATAAAAACTTGATACAAACCTGCAAATTTCCAATGAGATATATAAATAGTAGCAGGCCAATAATAGAAACAAAAGCCGCAAAGAGGTTCTCCCATGTAGTGATACTGGGCTGGAGGTTCGAACCAAGAGAGCTGAAAATATGAATATGGATCGCAAATATAAGATACAAATCTTTACTTTTAAATTCAATGTGTTCATGATTAAGAACTCAGACCAGATGCTATGTATACATTGGGCACAAGGAAGACAGAGAATTAGAAACTGGGGAAAAACAGAGTTTTGAAATGACAGTAGAAAAGTTGAGTGTATTTTATTTGTGAGTATAAGCCATAGCAAAATATATGCAAGACCAATGTGCTTCAAATTTACAAACCTCAAATTTCGCAAGCCCCACCAGAAACAATTGGAGAATTTTTGTGGATGATTTGTTGACTTGGATATACCAGATTTAAGGACGTCAACAAATATACCAAAATCAAAGAGCGTTTCATTTTGTGGGTTTATTGGACATAAGTCATTTAGAGATGTGGTATTTCTGAACAGGTCATCACAAACAAAACTATGAGGTTCACATCCAATTTCAGTTCGACATGCAAGTTGCCAGCAAGTCTTCATTCTTTGAATAGCAAAAAAGTACCAAAAAGCTCCGAGTACCTAAAGAATTGACAAATTTAGTTCATTAGAACGAATTGTCAAATATGCTTCGGTAGCTGGACCTGTAAGGTTGATTCATTTAAGAACCTAAGCTTTGAACAAGAAATAAAACGAAGGAAAAAGAAAAGAAAAATGATACATCAACCTTTACATAAATTAAAGATGAAGAGACTGAAACTTACATGACTAGCAAGGATGTACATAAGGAAATTGAGTACACTTTTAATCCATAGTCCAATACGTTCATTAAAACTCTCTTTAAGTTCCTTACATGAGAAGTAAATTCGAAGAATCCGTGGCGCATATTGCACCATAGCAAGAGAATTCATAAGCATCGCTATGTTCAAAGATCTCCAGCCCTTTGCTTTAGAAAAGAAAAGGATAATTACCACCTGTGAGTGACAAAATACAATGTTTAAGTTATACCAGCAGTCAAATCAAATTAATTAGTTAGTGTGAGAAGAATATGAAAAGGATTCTCTTAATTACCTGTGGAAGTGGAAGAAGAGCTAAAATGTCAATTAGGATGCATGACTGCCAAATGGTCTTTGCTATTGTTGAGAAAAAAGAAGTTTCATGCATCAATAAAAATAAATTTAAAGTTGAATATCAAAAAAGAAGTTTCATGAGAAGTAGTTTCTGAAATGAAATTAATAAATTTGAGGGGAAAAGTTTCTCACATATTTTAAGTCGAAAAAGTAAGTCGACAAAGTAGGAGAAATCTGCGACTGCTCTCAAAGCAAAAGCTGTCTTATTCAATGCTTTGTCCATGTCGATGCACTTGAGATCCTGGTTGATGATAGGAATGTAGAGGAACAATGGGTCGACAATAACAGAAATCACACATGATATGACAAATATCTTTCTCCAGTTTATCCGTTGGACCAGAAAATATATGCCTCCAATAGTTATCACTATTGTTGCCTTTACAAGATAACAAATAAGTTTAACAGTTGTCACTATTAGTACCCCTGTAATACGAAAAAAAACTCTAGGAATTTCCACTGCCAAGAAGCATCCCCAACAAAGGATTGCCAACATTGATGACTTGATCGTCGTTGAATTTGAAAATGTAAGAGGTGGGGGGCACCTATCAAATGAAGAAATTGGAAACAAACAGTTAATTAAGGAGCCAGAAATTCGTGGAAGCTATGGCATGACTAATCTTGTAAACTCTGTTCATGCTGTGAACAGAGAAAACAAAAGAAAATGTCGTTAGAAATTAAAGAAGAAACCTGTCAGTAACTTGCTCTTCATCCGAGTCCTGCACAAGTGAAGTTTCTTCATCTTCGTCTTCTTCTTCCTCTATAGGTAAAGTTAGTTCGAGGTTAGCCATAACTCAAACTTAATTAGGATAATATTGTATCCCCTGGACTATTTCCTTCCTAAAAAATAGACCAGAAGTCCTGTTTTCTGGATATGCTTTACAGCGGATAATTGTTCAAGGACATACTCGTCATGATTCAGAGGTTTTCTACTCCACAATTTGGAGCAAGAGAGGTGGGGGATTGGCTTAGGCTAGGGTTGGCTGAAACTGAGCCTGGGTAGCATTCTGGATATTTGCATTGCAGATGAAGATCCAGCAGAGTAATTACCCTTTGAATTAACTGAAACCAAATCTAGAACTCAACTCAACTCACTCACTCACTCACTCTCTCTCTCTCTCTTCAAATTATAAAAATACCCTATATGAAATGGACTTTAGAAACAAAAGGTCAGCTATTATTTTTTTGGTTTTTTTTGGGTTTGTTTATAGAAATTCAATTGTGTATAGTTTATTTATAATATTAGTACTAGAAATGAGTATATCACTAAATATCTCTAGAAAGAACCCCAAATTATGAGGTCACTTCCAAGTTCATACTCATCTTGTAAGACATTTTTTATCCGCGTGAAAGTCCATGTCATTGAAAAATAGATCCCACTTTTGACACACTATCGCCCCAGAATTTCCAATAGACCACGATATGCCCCCAGAATTTCCAACCAAGACAATGCGGCTTCTCATGTTCCCTATATCCATGGGTGCGCTGCAGTGGGAGCAGAGTTAGTGGTGGTTTGGTTGGTTGTTTTTGTACAGCCAGGGTATTTGTGTGGGTCAGTTGGTATTGGCTGGGTAAGTCGGGGTTTAAGTTTTTGGAAGTTTGAGTATGAAGATGAAATGTCTTACAAAATGGGTATGTATTTAAAAATAACCCCCACAATTTGGGGGTTTTTTAGTAGTTAACCCAAAAAACAAAATCAATACTTAAGTTTTGTCTTAATCTTCTGATCAAATATTGAGTCATCCAAAGTTCGAGGTTTCGCGTGTTGGCATAGGATAATGGAGTCACATGCAGTTATTAAAGATATTGGAGCCCTGCCCAAGAGAAATGATATTACTGTTAACAAAAGTATATGGAAAAATAAAAAATTAAAAAATCGATTACCTTGCCCAAGAGGCTAGTAATTAATAATAATAATCGCATAAAAAGTCACTAATCTTTTGTGCTTGTCTTCGCTCCTATTATTAACCAAAAGATAAACTTTGATCTTCGCTTCAAAGCGCTACAACAATGGAAGGTGGGTTAATTTACTCTGGATCTGGAAAAGGGTACAGAAACAAAAGGCCGGCCGGCTTGACGGGTTTCGTCAAAAGCATGAACACTTCCCTGAAAATTTCATTGGGTATGTACCACTTACTAGTTAGCTACTTAATTGCATATGATTAGCAGGTATCTGTGTGTGAGTGTGAGTTCGTGTGTATTCCCCTTTTGCAGGTATCTGTGTAAGCTTCTTTATTATACTGGTTGGAATTCTTTTGATGCTTAGTATCTGCAAGATAATTGAGTTGCTAAAACGCATTGCAACATCACAACACATATTGGCTATACATAATAATAATGCACCTTCCAAGTTAGCACCCAGAAAGTTTTCTGCACGAGAAATTTCTTGGGCGACAGATTATTTCTATGACGGTAGAATCATTGGTAGAGGAGGCAAAGGAATAGTTTACAGAGGAGTTCTACAAGATAAAAGCGTGGTGTCCATAAAGAAGTTCAAGTTAGACGTACCTAGTAGAATTGTCTCTAAAATCTTTGTTAACGAAGTGACTATTCTTTCTCAGATTAAACACAGACATATTGTGAGGCTCTTAGGTTATTGTGCAGATCTGGGAGGAGAAACCTTAGTTTGCGAGTTCATCAACAATGGCACTCTTTATGAGCATATTCATGGAAAAAGCAAAGGATCATCAACACTCTCATTCCAAATGCGAATGAAGATAGCAGTAGAAATCTCAGCAGCACTAGAATATTTGCACTCCTCCTCCTCTACTTCCAAGAATATATCAATCGTACATCTAAATGTGAATTCGAAAAGAATACTATTAGATAAGAATTACAGGGCAAGATTGGCCAACTTTAGAGAGGCAAAAGTGATTCCTCAAGATCAAACTCAAATACAAGGTACCCTGCGAGGTTTAGCCGGATACTTAGACCCTGAAAGTAAAAAATCAAAAAAGTTGTCAACAAAGAATGACGTCTATAGCTTTGGAGTGGTCCTAGTTGAGCTACTGACAAGCCAGAAAGCATTTTGTGGTGAAAAGCCTAAGGGACAGAGAGGCCTAGCAAAGTTATTTGCTCGTTCAGTGGAAGAGGGTCGCTGGGATCAAATTCTTGATGGTAAAATAATCAAGGCGGAAAATTTGGAGACAGCCAAGAAAGTGGTTGATCTCGCAAAAAGCTGTTTAGGGTTGCAAAATGAAAGGCCTTCCATGAGAGAAGTAGCCATGAAGCTCGAGGTCATGGCATGGGATTATTCAGCTGCTAAGGGACTGGCTAAGTTGAATTTTTCTCCTTTCCCCAAAGAGACCGACGAATTGCTTGGGTCACCTTCAAACGCTCAACTTCTTCATGTCAGACGAGAACATGATGAATATTTTGGCCGTGCAGAGTTATACTACAACGGCAGCTTGCAAAATCAAATCGAAATTAATGTCGAACTCGTATGATGATGGCCGATATAATTGTCTTGTTGCCAGCTTGCTTGTGATGTAATGAAAATTGTACCTTGTTTCAATTTGAGACCCTTTTTTTTTTGGGTAGACACTGCAAACCCTTAATTGATCTGCTGCTAGTGATGTATTGTAAAAATTAACAAATATTAGCTTGTTTCAATTCGAGTCAACTTAACGTGGGTCGTAATGTGAGGAGGATGTGTATCTAATTCAAGTTTGCAAACGTACCTAATGTAAGAACTGATCCAATTCAAGTTTACGTACGGTACAACACATTCATATGTATAAGAGAGCATCTCCAAAAAAACTCATTAAATGAGCTTCTTAACTAAAATTTAGAGAAGTTAAAAATTTCAATTTTAACCATGTTCTCCCTATCCAACTCTTACTAAAATATAGAGATGTCAAGCAATATGAAGAGAGAAAAGAACTTCTAGTAAGCACTTCTGATTGGAGATACAATTATCTTGCCAAACTTATAGTTTTCAACAAGGACTACAAGCTCATTTGGGGCTACTTCTTTATAAAGCACTTTTGTTCATAAGCGTTTTTATTATAAAGAAGTTGAAATTTTTATAAGAAATCAAAGTGCTTCCTAGAAAAGCACTCGAGAGTGCTTTCTAGAGAAGTACATTGCAGGTGCTTATCTAGAAAGCGCTTCTATGGCCTAAAAGCTCTTTTTTGGCAAACATTGTTAGAAGCATTTTTCATTGTCAGAAAACGCTTTTAGCCCTTCCAGAAGTACTGCTAAACGGACCATATGTCACCAACCAAAGCAAATTAGTTTATTATCAACTTGCGGTAGACGTTAAAATGATAAACCATGTGCAAACGCCCAAATTGCTATTTGATTAAATCTTCATAGTGCTAATTGGATTTCAATCAAATTGCTATTTGATTATACCTCTAAAAATAATAAACCAGAAAATCTATCTACCTTAAAAATAATAAATCAAATAAATTAAAGTACCTTATCTAATCGAAGTAATACCATAAAAATAATAAATCTCGTGTAAACACCCAAATTATATAAATCTTCATGTTGCCATTTGTACATTTCAACATGATTCCAATACACTATAACGTGGGTCGTCACGTGAAGATCGATTCAGGAGAGCCTTTTGAATCAAATCTGGCAAGTTGTTTGAATTTATGAATTGTAGTACTAATAATAGATCGCTATAGTTGTCATAAACAAACATTTTTAACTCCTGTCATGGAAACAATTGATAATAGATCTAGACTTCTAGTCTGGTCCCCAAGTAAGTATCTTTTTGTAATAAATTCCTTCGTCTTTCCAACCAAAGCAAATAGTTTATTACCATTAGTTAATTTTGCAGAGTTGTTTACACCAATACCTAGTGCTGTTTTCGGTGTGGTAACACTGATCTCTGTCACGGAACTCTGTGAGGTTTTAAATTTTTTTTCATAAAACTTCCTTTCATTAATTTTTTATTCAAAAATTGATGATTATATATATAAAATTATCCGACAGACAAAGTTAGTATTTGAGATTATTGCACATACATTCATAGAGGTCAATTTTGTCATTTGCATAAGTTTTCTTTTATGAAATAATCATTTTTTAGACGAACAATCAACGAAAAGGAGTTTTGTGAAAACAATTTGAAATTTCAAGGAGTGTTTGTGTAATTTTTGAAACCTCAAGGGGTTTGATGAAAACACCAAAAACCTCATAGAGTGTTAGTGTAAACAACTCTAATTTTACAACTACTCCAATTGGTGCGAGAGGCATCTTGTTGCTAATTGGTTTGTTCCTAACTATGTAATTAATTGTATTGTGTTTCGATTTAAGTGGGTGCCTCATTGCCAGAATACTTTATTGTTGTTATAATGTGAATCTTAGAGCTATGTTTTTTTAACTAATAGGAGACGAGGATTAGAGTTTAAAATGTTTTGATACAAGAGACGTTGAGAGAGGATGATTAGAATTTAAAATATATTTTAGCATTTGTAAGAAACTAATACTTAATTGCATTTGGTCAATAAAAAAAAACCTATGAATCCGGATTTTGATGCTATTAATGTTTTTATTAAGGTCTTATGCCAACATCCGTATCTATTATATAGATGAACCCGACAGTAACTAGAAGATTGGAACATACAAATTACAAGACCATAGTTTCCACTAAACCTGTACCAGTTTTTACCGCGCACAAGAAGTTGAGAAGAGAAGGCCGCAAACTATTAAACAAAAGTAAATTTTATTTTGCCAACTAGTTATTATTAGTTTAATAGTATTTATGAAGTTGAAATTGCCCTTCTTAATATAAATAAATAGATTAAATTTCATTTTGGTAGCTTGTTTGGTTGTCACAATAAAAATCTTTTAATTCTAGAATTGGATAAATAAATAAAAAATGTTATGTTAGCTTAGCATTGAGAATAGAATCTGGTCATGTCCCCACCAAGTCTTGTTGACTAGATTCGTTCGTCTCCCAAAACAAAGCAAATTTAATTTTGGCAAATTGCAGTGCTTGCTAGTTCTCATGAAAAGCATTTTTAATTCCAGGCTTTAATAAAATGTTAAACCTAGCAAGCATCGAGACTAGATCTAGGCTCTGGACAGTTATTGGCTTTCAGACTCTGGGATCATCATGGGCCGGGACGGGTCCAGCTTGGCTCAAAATTTTGGGATTTAGCACAATTGTGAGTTGACCCGGAGCGAGCTTAAGTTTCACTCGATCACACACACACATATATTAATTATATACGCATACATGCCTTCACCAGATTTGTTTAATTGCAAACCAAACCTGTCCTTGGACAAGTAATCGTGCCATCACTCTTCCTTGCCATTTCTTCAAGAACCTGGCACCAAGAAATACTAGCAATCAGACAACGAAAGTACGTTTGTAAATAAGCATGCATGTAGCCGCGGATGGGGAAATAACATCTTATTACTACACACATGCTTTTATTATATGCACAACTCACCAAAAAAAATAAAAATAATTAATTAGTTGCACATACATAATAATACTAACCAATTCGATCACCAAGCTGAACCCTTGCCAAGTCTTCGGCCTTAAGAATCTGAACTTCAACTTCACCGATGGCCCAAAAACTAAAAGGAGAAGGGGGCAATTCGGCAGGAACGTTAGCTTCCGTACTTTTAGATCGCATCCAATGTTGTATAAGCTCATCTCCACTGTGATTTGGACGTTCTCCTTCTCTGCGGTAATGTTTCGAGCTCTCGTTTGTCACTGACACAACTCCGCTGACGATGAAGAACATCATTTCCATTTGTTTATCCTTCAGAATAATGTACTCATCTTTATATGTTTTTTGGGTAAGATGCTTGCATATTTCTTTCAACACTTCCTCATCCATAGCCTCAAGGCTTTCCACCTAGGATATTATCGGAGACCATATTTATTTATGGCAAGGGAGAAATTAGAATCATGATTAAAATATATAGGATATATATATATATATATATATATATAGGTCTGGTTCTCTTCATCCAGAGGAACTTACATTCTTTAGGATGGTCAACGGGTCCCGAGGCTGATCAGAATCTGTAGGGAGGGCCGTTTCCATGCTGAATTTCGACCTGAATTCAGAGACTACACTCTTCAAGTCGTCGGCTTTGAGAGCAAGGATTTCGACAGGACCACCAAGCACGCCGCATAGCGCAGAACAAGGTGATAAAGGTAGTTTGGGAGGAAGGGACTTGTGTGATACCCAAGTTGTAACCCAGTGTACAAGTTCTTCTCCATAGAAACTTCCTATTTCACAGGTTTTTTTAATGTTCACGTCCATAGCACTATCGTTTTCAATTAATACAACTCCTCGGATGACGAAGAACATTATTTTAAGTGGTTTTTTCTCTTGAAGAATATGGCGCTTGGCAACATTGAAGTTCATGGGCTTAAGACACTGCAAGATTGCTTCCAACACTTGTTCCTCCATGTTTTGAAAGATTTGCACCTAAAATTAGATAGATGCATGCGACATTGTCAGTCAAGAAAAATATAAAGCAAATATTCTAAAAGTTAGTATTGGGTAGCTAGGATGATATATAATGGTTTTAATTGGATGTGTTTTCTTCATTAAAAGTTAGTACTGCAGATGAAGCAACTTACCTTTTTTAGCCACGTCAACCGGATATCTGAGGGAGAGGCGAAATCGCTGAAATGCTTCATGAACTTAGAGACTACACTCTTCAAGATCCTGGCCTTCAAAATGAGGACTTCAGCATCATTTGAGACTACTCTAACAGTGCAGGTCGACAAGGGTAATATCGTAGGAAAAGACTTATCCAGTACCCACTCAAGAAGTTCTTCTCCAATAAAATTTTCTTCGAGAGGGTTCTCATTTTTTGTTACCTCTCCCCTCGTGACGAAGAACATCATACTAACTGGTTGGTTCTCTCGAACAATATAGTCATCGCGTTTATAGCTAACCACAGAAAGATGATGAGACATTGCTTTCAATACTTGTTTATCCATAGTTTGAAGTTTTGGCACCTAGGATTTGACACATTATTAATTTCTCAAACATAAAGAGAACATGATATAAATCAAATAAGTAACATCATTGTATATACGTCTTCTAAATAAAAAGGAGCTTACTTTCTGAAGAATAGTTACCACCATGCGCAACTCGTTGATAGACCGCCTGGAACTAAAGCCCAAGGTCGCCATGTCTGTGGCAGAGATTACAAGGGCTTGAACATCATCAATGGCCCGAACAGACTCGTTTATGGGTTTTGCATCACCAGAGGACGTCCACAATGGCGAAACTAGAAGTTCCTCTCCATAAAGATCTCCTGCGCCTAATTGCAACTGAGAATTTTCCTTTTCAATGGTTACACGTCCGTCCACGATGAAAAGCATCATTTCAAGTGTTTGATCCTTCTCAATAATGATTTGTTCAGGAGTATACTTCTTGGGCTTAAGCTTCTCAGAGATTTCTCTCAAAACTCCTTCGTCCATGTCTTTAAGTAGTGGCACCTAGAAATAGATATAATATTTTAGAAAAATAATCAGCAATTAAAAATCTAATATATATAGGATCGGGGACACACATTAAACATACATTTTAAACATTAGTACATATTGGAAATAACAAAAATATATTATAAATAAAAAAACATTAATACATTTTGAAAATATAATGATGATCTATGAATGTAGGCTTAAAATATAGATGGTTCGGATCGTTGAAAACAAATGCGTAGGTATGTATATATATATATATATTTATTGTATAAATTAGCTTCTGACCTACCTTCTGCAGCCTTCTGAACGGGGTGCAACTTTTGATATATTTGGGGGTAAGAACAGAGAGGATTTCCTGAACCACATCAATATCCCAGTTTTCTTCAAGTTCTTGTCGTACCTTTTCCATGATCACCCGCATATTATGCAGGGGGATGCCATTTTTAGATAACCATGATTCTACTTCTTGGCCTTTTACTTTCATCTTCATTTCAATTTTCATCTTGCGTCTGTGCGACTCTAACCTTTCAGTATCTAACTGCACATAGGTCTATTTCACAACAAGAGTTTCAGTTCATTGATTCTAATTTTTATATATAGACACACACATTGACCGGGAAATATATATATATATATACATGGGTATTCAAATGAGAAAAATAAATAAACATATATCAGGATCGCTGAAAGCTTAAGGATAACTTTTTATATAAAGATATTCAGCGCACCAACCTGTAAATTTCCAATGAGATATACAAATAGTAGCAAGCCGATTATAGATATAAAAGCCACAAAGAGGATTTCCCATGTATTGAAACTCGGCTGGAGATTTGAAGCAAGAGAACTGCAAAAATGAAATGGATCACAATACATAAGATATACAAATCAAAAGTCATAAAGATACAAGAATTCTATACTGAGAGCTTGTCTAAGGTTTTTAAATGAGGTCCTATCTTTTAACTGTTGAATCAAACTAATCAATTTAATCTAACGGGTAACCAATTTGCCCTCATTATAGAATGACTATAATGTGTTCAATGTAAGGAAATCTAAGACCATTTCTCTAGTTCCAGACCCAGCATTTTGTCCATGTAGGGCATATAAATTACAGCCATCCTAGAAAGAAAGAAAAAAGTTAATTGTATTCATCTTTACATGGAACACATTATGATTATGTACTTATTAATAACTTTCTTTGGGTAATTAATCAAAATACCATGCAAAGAGTATTTCTTTCGACAAAGATACCAACACTTCAAAGGCTAGTTGATTACTATAATTTTTTAAAAAAAAATAACAAAAACCTCCAGATTGCAAATTTAGATGTTTATTTATTTGTAATTATAACCCAATCTGTAAGATCAAAGGGTCTCACATGTACAAACCTCAAATTTCGCAGGCCCCAACAAAAACTGTTCAAATACTTCAGGGGATAGTTTGTTGACCACAAAACACCTGACTGAAGGATATTTAGATATATGCCAAAATCAAAGAGAGTTGAATTTTGTGGATTTATAGGGCATAAATCATTTAGCACAGTAATATTTCTCAACGTATGGTGATCATGACAGTCAAAAGTACTACTGCCACATCCATTTTCATATCGGCATGCATGTTCCCAACAACTTATTAGTCGCTGCACAGCAAAAAAGTACCAAAAAGCTCCAAGTACCTAAGGAAACCAACAAGCTAGTTAGAATGAACTTTTGTGAAAATTTTATATGATGCTAATAAGTTTTTATGAAAATACAATTTCAAACCCAGTTTGTCTCCTTCCCAACATGAGACATTACTATTAAACACAATCTGATATATATGCAAAAATAATTTATAAAAAAAATATAAAAAGATATTTTATTTGCATACATGTCAGATTGTGATTGGCAAGAAAGTAGAAGTTCTTAGTTGCATGAAAAAAAGACAAGTATTTTCCTTATATAAAGTAAAGTAACGTTTTGAAATTAAAAAGAAAATATGATAAAAGTGAAACTTACATGACTAGCCAGAATGTAAAGAAAAAAATTGAGTAAACCTTTAACCCATAATGCCATATGTCCTTTGAAAGGTTTTTTAGCTTTTTTGCATGATAGATAGATGCGAAGAACTCGTGGTACATATTGCACCATAATAAGAGTGTTCATAATATGCTTCCCGAAAGATCCTCCCTTCATTTTCAGAAAGAAAAAGAGAATTACCACCTGGAAACATAGCAAAGTTAATATCGACTATTTGGAGCAAAATCTCTTATATATTGAAATAGAATTGCATGCAAACAAAAAACAGTGAATTACCAAACAAAAAGAAAAAAAGAAGGAAAAAAAAAAACAGAAACAGTGAGAGTGGAAAAGCAATTAACTCGATCTAGAGTACTGGCCAGATCAAAGCAAGGGCTTTTGTTCATACCTGTGGAAGAGGAAGAATAGCTAAAATGTCAACTATGATAGACGACTGCCATATCTTCTTAGCTATACTTGACTTTGGCAAGTATTCATTCCTTAATTGATTTAACTCGGAGGAGGAACTTTCCGGAAGAAATAGATTCATAAAAGCTGGGCAGTTTTTAAATCTACAAACTTGCAAAATAATTCTACAAGCTTGAAAAATAATTCTGCCTATATAGAATAGATCAGTGAACGATCGTGAGACAAGAGCTGCAATCATTAAGGTGTTGTCCAACTTCATACACTTGATATCTTGGTTGAGCATGGGAATGTAGAGGAACAAAGGATCCAGTAAAACGCCAAGCACACATGATGATATAAATATGTTGTTCAACCTTGCTGCATTTAAATTTGGATCATAGCTACTGCTGGGCAGGACACAGAGAAAATTCCACCGCCTGTCAGATTGAGCAGAACATTTAAGGAAAGGAACCCAAGTAACAAAATTCTTATCCAGATTTAAGAGAGACAGAAGAAAAAGTTTAATACGTACTTCAACCACTTTCTTCACAGTTCACAAGAATGTGAAATTTGCATGCATACGTATATATAGAAACTAACCTTGCAGCTTTCTCTTTCCAGTTGTCTGCAACTACAGTTGCTTCAGCTTTCTCTTCCATCTTCTCTACAGTTGCTTCAGTTGTCTGGAATTTGCAATGATGGAGCAAATCCCCTTTAAATCTTAAATTCTCTACAACTGAAGTCAAGTTATAAATTTATAATAAGACCAATGAAAATATTTAGAAAAAATAGTGAAAGGTATAATAGAATGGTAGATGCTGTCGGGGCTGTCTTCAGCCACGTTTTGAATCTTCTTGAATGCACCTGGGTTCCACGGGCACTAAAGGAGAGACTATTTTTTTTTTTTTTGGCAGCAAGCGAGTGAGCTATTTTGACAACCCAAAAAAAAAAAAAAAAAAAAATTGCCAGTGAGCAATTGTATTAGTTGTAGAATTAATTATTGCTCGAGGCTATCAATCTTATCGTTAGGATTAAATTTAGGTTGGTATCTTGAAGTTGTACATATTTATCCTTATGTTTTAAATTTTAATAATAAAGTAATTAGACATTGAAAATTTGTTATAATACGATTCTATCGTTAAGATGGCTGTAAAAAAATTTTGTTTGGATTGTCGAGATTTCCGTGAAAAGATGTGTCATTTGATAATTTATATTGTCCCTATAATTGTTTGTCATTTATAAAATTTGACATATATAAATTTAAACACTAAAATTATTAATTGCCAGAAATTTAAACAACGGAAATCTAAATTCCATCATTTTAAAATTGTACGTTCAATTTCTTTATCGAAACGAAGGGTAAACTCTAAATAATAACCACGTGAAAACACCCAAGTTAAAAATATTTGCACATGAACCTTTGAAGCCAAATCTGGAAACTGGTCTAATTTGACCTGAAAGTATGGTTATGGCACAACCCATTGTTCATATACAGATTTGCAATATATTGGCTATGAAACTTATTATGAATTTCGTCAGGTAAGTTTATAATTTTATAAATAAAATTTATATTGATTTTGAATTTCACGTGATAAGTTTTTTTATCTTAGTTATCAACATTTTGGCAAGTCGTTTCAACTAATTGCAATAGTAACTACTAGTTGTCATAAACAAACATTTTTAACTTTAGCATTCACATTAGATCTAGACTTGTAGTCTTATCTTGTCCCCAACCCAAGTCTTTTTGTAACCATTTCCTTCGTCTTTCCAACCAATAGTTAATTTTGCAACTACTTCGATTAGCGCAACAGGCATTTTGTTGCTAATTTGGCTTGTTCCTAACGATGTATTTTGTTTCAACTGGAGTGAGTACCTCGTGAAACAAAAGCATGTCAGAACACTTTAGCTTTATTGTTTTATTTTTTTATGCTGCATAACACTTTACTGTTGTCAATGTCTGTCATGTGGTTAGAATGTGAAATTTCTTTCAATTTAGTTTCGTTCATCAAGGTGCAGGGAACTTAGTGGTCACGTGGCATTAGATATAATCCAACAGTACATAATGATTCAGGCCTCAATTTAAGAAAAAATAATTTTACATGAAAAAACACTGGCCTCCTGGGTTCAATTATAGCGAAAATAAATTAAAGCTGACCCAACTCACAGCATAATGACTAGGGGTTTTCAACTTCCTTGTTTTCTCTCCTTTTTAGTCACGTCCATCAACGAGTTAATATGAATCTGAACTCAATTGGTTTTATCGTTGGGCGCGGCTGAACCCTCTTTCTCTCTCTCCTCAAGTTCAAGTTTTGCTTTTCGTATTTCCTTTGAGAATCTGTTCTTCTTCTTGAACTCTATCTGGCAAAGAATCCTTTAATGTGTTGTAACTATTTTTTTATAATGATTTTCCTTTATTTTTCAACTTCACTACACTACGGCCGGTTTTCTGGATAATTTTTCAGAATAACACAAGAATAATTGTTTTAATAAGAGAGAAAACCCTACTCCAAAAAAGAAAGAAGGGAGGCGAAGGAAGGCGTTTCTAGAGATTGAATACGATTAAAGAAGGAGAATCCTTAATTATTTTTCCGTATAATTGAACTTTGAACTAATGTTTTTAGTATAAAATTATTATTATTTCTTAAATAGATGTGACGATCCTTAATCACCATTGGATTAGATCTAACAGTTGGTGATCACTAAGTTCCTTCAAATATTGAAAAAAAAATATTAAGTTCAAACTGCCTCTCTTAATATAAAAAAATTAAATTAAATTTCATTCTGGTAGGTGGCACTACTACGATTTACTATTTGCGCGACGGAAGTTTGCGCGACGAATAAAATTTCGTCGCGCAAAGAACACTTTTGCGACGCAAGATAACTTCCGTCGCTCAAAGAACAG